>NW_024724026.1:0-32512 GCF_018991925.1 Homarus americanus | reverse complement strand
ATCATTGTTAGCCGTTCAGTTACGTGACATGTTTATGAATAAATTTACTGTGGAGGCAGTTTTATTTGATTTCTTCAAAATTTTAACTATTTAATGGTTAGTAAGGTTTAGTCAGAGTGAAGGTTAGTAAGGTGAATTTGTAAAGTTTATATGTGTGGTCACAAGAAAGTTTGGACAAATACTGTATAGTATTTAGGATATTTTTGTAGCATAGAACAGGGCTTTGTAGACACTACTGTACAGTTAAACAATATTCTGTTCCACAATTGCAGCTGGGGTACTGTAATAACATGGTGTACATTATTAGTTCCATCTAAATTTCCAGTGGTAATCCTAGTTACAGAGTTGGAGGGAGGAGGACAAACATCACCAATACCAACGAACTGGTCACTGTGTAATGTAAACTTCCACAGCAGCCTGTCTTACCTGTGAGTATTTCACTTATATGGTACTGGTTAGTATGATTAAATATACAGTATTAGTTTTTATTAAAACAAATTCTTATTTCATCAGATAGGGAAAAATATTAGTACAAAAATATTTATTATTGACTGTTCCATAAAAATAAAATTTTCATAATGTATGTGTATTTTCTTCCATTGTTTTACATCAAGGAAGGGACTTGTGTGGAGTTATAACAGCAAGGGTTGGAGGTAATAACTCAAGCTGAAGACTATGTCTGTCTTGTAAATTTCTCATTATTCTTTTACTTTTATCCTCTTCACCACTGATTGGTTAAGCTTAAGCCACTTGGGCACATCTCTGTTATGCACTGCAGGCAAGTACTGGGCATGCACTGGCTCCTGAATGTACCTGACACCTGCTTCAGTATTGGTCAAGTCTGGTCTTGAAAAAACAGCTCACACTCAAATTGCCATCACAACAACACACTGGCAGGTTGTTCCAGATTTTATAATTCTCACTCTGAAAAAGTTGCCCTTGCAGTTTCTGGACTTGTGGCTTCTTCAACTTTGAGCTCTGACCTCTAGTGGGGTGGATGTCCTCCAGGTATGGTAACTCAACTGAGTAGTGGCCTCGGAGATATTTATAAACTTCAATTAAGTAGCCCCTTGCCCATCTATAGTGTAAGCTAGGCAGTATATTCCTAAGTTTTGTTTTTAACCTTTAACTGACAACTTATATCCTCCCCCCTCCGCATATATTGCAAAAATGTAGCAAGAAACATCACTGATGGCGCCACTTGATGGCTAACAGATATAATGTATGTATAACTTAAAATACTGTGAACTATAGTCTTCAAAACTTTGCACAAAACTCCTCATAAAATCAACCATTTCGACAATGAAACTATTGGTAAACAAATAATTTATTCAATCACATTTATAAGAAAATGTCCTTATAAAACCCAAAATATTACATTTATAATAAACTATATATTTTGGTATATACATAACACTAATAGGACTAATTTCATTTAAATCTCTTTATTCAAACCTTAAATGACAAAGCCCATTACTGTTAAAGTCATGTACAAGCTGAGATCAGAAGCTAATCTTAGACAGTACTATATTAATACTGGCTACATTAACATATCATTAAACCAACTTTTATCACTAAGTTATTAATTTTGGGAATAATCCTTAGGTACTACATATATCCTACTGAAAGACACAATAAGTAATAATAATTGTACAAGGAAAATATATCCAGCTTTATACTTCTTTTTGTACTTGTTCATCATTGAATATTTTCCTCAAGTGTAGATTACTCGAGAATTGTCTTATACTGTATTTGTACCTTCAGGCCTAGTCACACTCAAGGTACCGTACTTAAGGTCTTTGTTCACATCAGAATCAGAGTAATTTAAGTACATCTTCTATAACAAATATCAAAAATAAAACTTTGATAAGAGCTATTCATAAATTAAATTATAAAACTATATTATTTTTGAACCTATCCTAATACATGTTCATAACTATTAATTGTATTTAAATGACAATTACTACTGGTCTATATAGTTTCTCACATTTAGTTCACATAAATTACTGTAGGTATATGACTGTCCTGCTCAGTTTGTCTGTCTCACACAAGTCTTGCTGAACCTTATGCATTCCTGCTCCACACACTGTGGTTATATACTTATCGTGGACAAGAGTTCGCTCCCTGTAGTGAAACTGAGACAAGGGAATGAGTCTCGAACTGACTTACCTGATTGTTTTCTGGTCGGTGTGCTGTGCTGGTCGAACTGCTTCAGTTTGGGAAGGAGCGAACTTTTGTCCACGATAGTACATTACTAAAAAATATTATGATGAGTAATCATGAAAGCTACTTAATGTTAAATTATAATATACATTTATCTTTGGAGAGGTCATTACAATATACTACGACTGAAGAATTAGACAAGATATGAGCAATACCCAACACTAGTAACCACATGTACTTCAATTGTACTAACAAATTTGTATTTCATAGTTTAAAATTTAACAGTGAACTCTAAAAATATTGTCATCTCATTAGAGTAGTGCATTGCTATGTACATCTATATATATCAACACTAAGATCACTCATACAACAGTAAAAAAGATATAAGCAATTCAGTACAATATGTAACAAGTTATGGTTCCTATAAATATATTTTTAACTTACATCCTTGTCAGAAGATAAAACACTTGACCTCACATAAGTACACAAGTTCTTACTCTCTTGTTAAACTTTGTTTTTATGTTACGGTACTGTACTAAATACAATTAAAAACAAGAATGACCAATAATTCACAATTTGTGCCAAAACAGAGGCAGGGCAAAAACTTTTCTGATTCAATCATGCTTATCTTACAGTACTGCTCTGCATTACCTTATTACAGTAAATATTATCTCTGTTGTACAGTACAGAAAAGCTACACGTGAATGGAACCTCCAGATTTTCAATTTTAAAGAATATGCCTTTTTATTTATAGGTGTTTAGAAGTCACTGTTAAAGTGAGTTGTTGATAGGAACGGCACCAGCCATGAACTTGCTTCAAATTTGCCTGACAACAACCAGGAGAGAGGCTGCAAGAAACTATGCAGCTTGGAGAGCTGCCACAAGGTAAACACAGCTAACCAATGTGAAAATAGCTATATGATGGTGGTGATGATAACTGTACAGTATATATTGTAATATGGAAATTTTCATCCCTGGCCTACAGAACCAATGAAGTATTGTCACAACTAATGTGTGTGTATATGCACAATGTTAAGTCTGTCTTCTTATTTGTTTGCTGAATTCCTCAAAGAAGACTAATAACCTCAGATAAACCATATCTACATTTAGCTGTCAGTCAGCTCTATGAATACCACCTGAATGACCAACACAAACTTTCAGCTGACCACTTATTTTATTTTCTGCATTATGTTTCCGTGAACAAAGACTCATGGAAATGTACATCCATCAACAGGTGAACCTGACTTAGCAGACAAATTTAAAGTTGTTATACAAAATAAGATGTTTAGCTGAAAAAAAAATTAATCATAACACAATCAAGACAAATTCAGAATACAGTACAGGTAATACATCCATACCCAACCAAGTGATTGATCCAATCTTGAGAGGAAAGTTGACAGACAACAAGCTGACTCAATGAGCCATGTTATAAACAGTACAGTATTAAGAATTAGTTTATAAGTTGTGTGTTGTAACAGTCGCGGTGATCACATTCCCCAATCCAACATAACCATTCACATATTTTCCCCAAGTTTTCTCCACATAACAGCAACATCCATTAATAATATTCATGATTATTTGATGCAAATCTGATATTAACTATAGAAACAGGCAGATTTAATGTCAAAATATTATGCTCCTTATAAGACTCCAACAATTATAAGGAAAATCATAATCTTCAATGTGTAAGAGGAAACAAGATAAGTATTATGATATAATTGTTCCTCAATACATCATAACACATACAGTACAGTACTCTTCTTGTATTGGTCACCAGGCAACTTCTGAGTCTGTCTCACTCCTGAATCAGTGATATACTGTACCCTTTTATCTTAAGTCTGTTATTATAATGTTTATAACAAAGGACATCTCTCAACAATAGGGCACCATGCATTCATATTAATACCCGGTAGTTTAAATAATAATGAGAAATTTCCATAAAAATTACCACAGAGCCCTAATCAACTCTCTGAGCAGTGAGTGATACATCTCCTGATCTGCCAACGAGACAAGAGCTTGGGAATTACAGGTGTTAAAAATATACCTTATTAAAGTTGTAGAACACTTACCATTCAAAAAACAATACAGGTAATTAGAAAATAAAAACAATCAGTACCTAGTGTTTGTTCAATACTAGAAATTTTCCCAGGGTGAGGTGAGTGCCCTTCCTCTTGACACCTGATACAAACTGAGTCCCATGGTAACAACCGGAGATTTTTCCAAGGTCAAGATGTTAGTGACAAACTATTGGCATCTACAGAAGCCACAGAAGATGACACTTTCTTTGAAGTGCTGTTGGAATGATTGAAAGGTAATTATACATCTTTATTATGTTTTGTACACAAGGCTAAGAAAATATTATTACATATTTACAGCTCAATGAGTTAAAACAACATCACTGTACTCATGCAAAATTAAACATCTGAATTGAATTTCAAGGATAATCAGGCAGTAAATTTATCTTGAATAACACTGAAAATAAATCATTATATTCACCAGGCCTTGTTCACTGACTTTGGTATACAGTGTGTTTTAAGTTACATAGGTATAATACAGTATTAATAGTATTACTACATACCATAGGTATTTGAGATGTATACTGTATTTGAAAGGCAGACAAGTGGCACATGTTGAATTGTAAAGGTATGCATTAACCCTTAAATGGCAGCCATCATCCATGTTCCTTGCATTCTATTTTTAAGTATATGTAGAGAAGAGAAGTAGAGAATCATAAGCTGCGGTTAAAGGTTAACAAATGTGGTGGAATTCTGCTGGATGACAAGGCTTAGCATACACTGATGAATGAGGAGTGAATTGACCGATTATTACATTTTTGAAGAGGATTCAGCAACTAGGCTATATCACCCTCATGAAATGAGAGTGAAAAATGATTATACAATACAGTACCACTGACGGAGTGTAACAGCAGCAGAGATGGGGAGCTACTGTACTGTGAGAAAGAAATGGAATGGAATGTATGAGAACAGAATAAAGAGTAATGGTCTATGTACAGTAACTGATGTGAAGAGAAGAGCCAGAAAGTGTGAACAAAGTGTAAAGACACAATGGGGGATGACAAGACCAAGATATACAGTATACAAGTACTGTACTGTGCAAAGATAGGAAGTCTTGCATGACACACCACCCATACCACACCACCTCACTCTGACACATTATTGGATATAGTAATAGATAATTATTAGGACAGGTCAACATAACTAGATAATTATAATTACTGTATTAATAAGGCCCTGGATATGATGGGTAAGCCAGGAGTAGGCTGCTCTTGGTGATGGCTTCTGTGGACAAGTTGATGGGAGAATCGGGTGGCCCAGATGAAGTGAGAACCTGACAACTGCAATGGTGGAGGAGGATGGGATGCTGTGGGTGATGGTGATGAGGCCGGCACAGTGATGGGGAGCGAGGAGACTACCGAGGCGTTTCTAATACTTTGGTTTGCACCGAGAGTCTTGAAGTTGTTACAGCGCAATAGTCGATGACGATGTTGAGAAGGCATGATAAGAAGTGTGGTGAGTAGACATTGATGAAGAGGAAGGGTTACTGATAGTGGTTCCTCCTGTGCTGACCCTCCCAACTTTGGTGACTGAAGCACAGAAGGAAGATCATCATCAAATTCATCTTCTTCTAAGACTTTGCTGTGAGCCTTCAGGAGATGGGTGCTGAGGTTACAACTCCTTGAAATCCCTTGGAGCAAAAGTGGCAGACGATTTTTCTCCCTCTCCACAGCTTCTACCTTCTTCTTGCCCTCAGGAAGTTTACCGTGGATTTTCCTCATGTGCTTTCTCAAGATATCTTTGCTTGTTAGAGACTTATCACATATGTCACACTTGAGCATCCTTCACCATCATCTTTTGAGCCACTCCTGAACTGTTTTTGGCATGAAGTTTCATATGACTCTCTAATCTCTGTTTTGGAGGAGGAATTTATAACAGACTTTCATTGTTCCTTTGTTTTGTGGACTTTTTCATGTTTATCCAGAACATTTTTTCGTGAAGGATGCAGGACAAAGAACATTTATAATCACAATTTAACTTATGTGATTTTCTATGAGTAGCAAAACGGTCCTTCAGAAAACTTTTTTCCACATATTTCGTCGTATGTTTCATTGTTATGAGCGGCAAGATGTCTTTTCAAGACATCTTTTCTAAAATAATTTACCACACACTTGACACTTGCTCTTTTTATTCTTATGAACTTGTTCCATGTGGTTGTCCAAGAAGTCTCCCTAACAAATGTTTTCTCACACAGTTCACACTTAAATGGTTTATCACCCAAATGTTTCTTCCTGTGAGTCTCTAAATTAAACATTGAGGAACAAAGGAAGCCACATGTCTCACACTTGTATTTCTTCCCACCATGAACCTTGAGGTGAGCCTGAAGGTATTCTTTTGTACTGAAAGATTTGGGACACTTGGAGCACTTGTGTTCTTTTTCTGGTGTTCTTGACTGTGGCTTAACATGTGCCTGCGTAACTTGGCCTCCGGCTATAATTTGCATTACACAATCTACAGGAAGCGCCTTGTTCTCACGTGTGTCTTGAGGTGTTGTGTAGTGTTTCCCTTTGGCAAATGTCTTGGTGCAAAATGAACCGAAATAATGCCATTCCTCTAGCCCATGTTCCTTCATGTGTATTTTATAATTCCTAATATCCTTCCAAAATCTTTAGGACACAAGCGACAGGAGAGATCCAGTCCCTTAGTGAGCATGTGGGCAGCTAACCGTGAAGTCTGGTCTGGCTCTCTGGTCTTCTTGGTCAATGTGTGGTTTGTGGAATTTCAGTAAACTCACAAGATGTCTTTTGACCATCACCATGCTTCATTTTGTTATCAGTTACTATTAAGTCCCTTTCTGGTAGGTTGTGTTTAATCCAGTCTTCTATACTGGCATCAGGTCTTGTCTGCATGTGTTCAGCAGATTCATTCTTCACATTCACACCATCCATTCGCTCTAAATTATAATTTTCACGTGCAAGTTTTCCAGGGATTGGCACAAACAATCTTCCATGACTATTTTCAGGCGTGTCAGTTTTGTAATCCGCATCTGGATGACACTTGGCTTCCTCTGAGCTCTACTTTTTCTTTTCTTTGCACCAATTTCAGTTTTCTGGGAGCTACCTCTGTTCTCTGTAACGAGAATTAAAGCTTGTGGACACAGAGTGTAAGGTGTTAAACAAGGAACCTCAGCAGGTTTCTCAGGTATAGTGTCCATACTGGTAGATGCATGGCAAGAATATTCCCCACCGGTTGAAAAAAGTCAGCGGGTATTGCAAGGTATGTTGTTTGTTTCGACCTGCAATATCTCGATATTGGGTTGACTATGAATTGATCCACCCCATCTGATTATTTACATTGAAATTATTCAACCCATTCCCAATGTGGTAGGTGTTAGCCAAAAAACTTGGGTATTTTGCATCACTCCTTTTCTTTCACTAGGAGCCGTTGGTAACATTGTGTTCGTGGATGACGGGTCAGTGTGAGTTAAACCAAACACTGGGTGCTTACTGAGCACATTGTTGCTTGTGCCACATTCCCTGTTACCATGCCAGGTATATTAGTATTCATGCCTGTATGACTGCTTGTGATGGGCATTGCTGGGAGAGGCAACTGTCCAAATGATGAGTTCAAACATGAATTGTGGTTAACAGGATGGTTGAACTCATGAGGTTAAGTAGAACTCAATGGAGGCACCAGTCCAGCATCTGGACCTGGTGTATAATGTAGTGCATGACCGGCACCCATGTTCAGACCATCTCCACCTCCAGTAAGGTTCTCTGGCAGCTCTAAATCCATGGAGGTATTAAGATCATGATGCAGACCGGAAGAGTCAGAGTGTTGGAGTACAGTGTCTGTCATATCCTGACCATCTGGAGGGTCTAGTGCTTGCTCAGGAATTATATAATGGTCTATATCCATCTGTACAAACTCATCATTAACTTGAAATAATCCATTTAAAGAATGTTTATGGGTACATAACTGTGAACCTGCATTTACCTTCTCCCCACATAGCCAACATTCGCTCATTTTAAAGTATAGTTAGTGTTCAAGTTGATGTGCCTAAGTTGGAGCACAAGTTTCCACCATAACAAGTCATTCTTCCATAAACATCAGCTGACTCCAAGTCGTCTTGTGGGACAACACCACACCTTGAGTGTTGTTTCCTGCACCATCACCCATACCATTTATGTGGTCAAATAAAGAGGATTCCAATTCTTTATGACTTGGATCTGCTCAGATGACAAGTCAGGTCCTAAATCTTGACAAGCCAACTTAGCCAAAGACTCTGAGCAGTCTCACTATCTCCTTTAGGTAGAGAGTTGGTCAGCTCTGTCATCTGGCATATATCCCCAGCATGAAGATCATCAAACCTCTGTAAGATGAAGGATAAGCAGAGAGATGGTGAATATCATTGTAACCTCCGACTGAGCGTATTTCCAGTCGACTGAAGAGAACTCAATCCTCCATTTCCAAGTCCACCAGAGCTTAGACTGCCTCCAGGGCCCTTGCGAGCCCAGGACCATCCAGGGCGAGATCAACGTCAAATCCCATGGGCAGAGATCACTTCCTAGAGTTGAGTCTCAAAGCCCGGCACAGTGGCTGTTGTCCCCATGTTGAACCTGCAATATTGGTTTACTGTTATAACCTGATGACTACAATACAACATTGTCTGTTAATGGAAAACCACTAACACCAAACTTAAATTCTGGCAGGAACTTCCTCAGTGTTTGTTTTAATGTAATGAAACAAACCCTGAGGAAGAACAAGAAAAAATTTTTTTTTCTAGAATTTTGTTTTAGTGCCTGTATAATGAAGTTGGTATTATACGTCTATATGATTAGTCTGGAGGAATTGGCCATATTGATCTGTACAAATAGCCACAGCACTTTTATATTAAGTTTTAATGTTTTGCAGCTTTAAAAAACAACAATAAATGTCAAAATAAATTCTCAAACCCAACCTAAATTTATATAACAAAGACATATTCCAAGATCATTCGATTGTCGAGTAAGTTAAGTTGGGTTGGAGGGTTTGTTATGTCTGGTTTGAAAAACTCTGAAGTTAAGTGAAATTATTTATAATACAGTTCACATTCAATCTACAAACAGTGGGGTCCATATTCAAGTAGTGTACCAATGCACAATATTTAAAAACTTGTTAGTTCAGTGGCTCTCTTATTGTAGCATACTGCTAGGTTAGTTTGGGTGATACTATGTTAGTTATACTAGGTTAAGTTAAGCCTATATTGTTATGTAAGATAATTTGAATAAAATGACCTTAACCACGAGTTTATTGCCTACACATCATGCACGTCTTGTTATTATATAAAACATTTAACTTCCATTACACTGTCACCAGATGAACGTCACAAGATGTTACGGATTATTAACAATACAAAAGCCTTATCAAGACGTTCATATTTTTCCCATTTATTCATTTATGATGCATTAATCCACACATGTTTACTATGAGACATTTTGGTGTATATAGTATTCAAGACAAGAAATAATTTAATGATAAAAGTGACCAGAAGAGCTGTGGTGTCTCACTACCAAGCCAAGACGTCTTAAATTCCCAACCCCAAGATGATCTCTAGACATATTCTTATTTCATGCCTCTTTCCCAATGTATATTACCTTGTCACTGTGATAACGTATGTGTCTTCATCAGAATATGTGTTACCTGTGTGACTGAAGATACGGAGAATATGACGAAGAAAAAAGGGTAAATGATGATAGCAAATATGTTATAACTTCAACTCAGGCGCAGCTCAATGTAAACACCGGAGACTAACACCTCCTCGCCCTACTCTCTTAACGGGGTAACTAAACTATATTATCTTTGTTCCTTTTCTCGTAAAATATATCACTTTAGAGATATTTTAGAAATTATATCATATTTATTTTACATCTACTTCCTGGATATGTGTATGCAGATAGAAACTAATCTACATACTGTATGCTGGTAATGTTGGGATTATTATTCATTGTATTTATATTTAATTTATTTCTATTGGGGAAATTGAATGGATGTGTTATGATTATGTATCTATATCTTTATCTTTATTGGTCTAGTGGCAGTAAAGGAAGAAACTGCACAGAAAACCCAAGTCATATTGAGTCAAGTCACATGGAACAACCAACTCCTCACACAAGGCTCAAACTATAATCTTACCTGGGTCACAAAAGACGTACGTACATATGCAAATGAGTTTTATCACTTACCTAGTATCATTTTACTGCGTATTTCCCGTAAAAAATAGGATATTCCTAAGATAATAGGTGATGTTTAATATTTACCAAGAGGAACTCAACAACTGAAGTTTTTTTAGAACGAATAATATAGAGTTGTTAGATTGTGTATAATTTATAGGTATATTTTGTGTCTGTAATTTAGTAATAATATTGTATATAGGAAACATTGCTACTACATATAGCGTACATAGAAGAATAGTCTCTGATATTAGTCGAGATTTCATTTTTTACCTTAAATTAACCACACTAACCTTAGCTAATTCTAAACTAACCTGATCTAACCCCGCAGGCAGCGATAGGGAGTATAATCATCAATGAAATAAGCTCGGAGGTTAATCTTCATGTGACCCATCAATTATTTCATCTTTACCCTTCGTGGACTGGAGCGAGAAAAAAACCTACGGGAGGGCCAAGCATAACACACCTCCCCATGACCTTAACCTGACACTAGTTTTTCTACTGGCCTGAATCAATCCCTCGACCCCGACCTTTCATGCGAATCTTCACTGATATTTATTTTGACGAATTTTAACCAACAACAAAGGTACAAAAACACACATCGTAACTGTAATGTCAAAATATATTGATGAAACGAACAATGGCAATAGATTATGAATACATTAATAAATAAATTGTGAAAAAGATAAGTACCCCTAATTTTACCTTTAGGAAACAGCGTAGATTTTCGATAGATAGATATTCAGCAAATCGTCAATAGAAGCTTATATTGATGCAGTACTACGTGTAGAGACACTGCAGCTATACAATTAAATATGTTGAGTGATATTGAGTTCAGCATGTATACAGGTAATGCAGGTATACAGCTCATACAGGTAATGCGGAGCATACTGGCTCAGCATGTATACAGGTAATGCAGGTATACAGCTCAGCATGTATACAGGTAATGCAGGTATACAGCTCAGCGTATATACAGGTAATGCAGGTATACAGCTCAGCATGTAACAGGTAATGCAGGTATACAGCTCAGCATGTATACAGGTAATGCAGGTATACAGCTCCAGCAATCAGCATCACAGGTAATGCAGGTATACAGCTCAGCATGCATACTAATAATGCATCTATACAATGTTACAATACCGAGGCACTAACTGAACTTGTTCTCTCTTAGTTATTAGAGAAAAAATTAAGAATCCTAATAATTGAAGGATTGAACAAAGGGACTTATGATAGAGTTAATTTAACAAAACAGGAGAAACAAGTGTCGCTCCAGGCCAGAGAACGACAACCCTCAATATTTATTCAAGAGTCGCTCACTGGGATGACTAACCAACAACAAATAATGATTCACGTTTCGTAAGATGTTCAACTGTGTGTGTGTGAGACTCTTCATCCATGTTGGTTTCTTCTTTAGCGCCATGTTCGGGGTGAGTCACGTTGATTCTGGCCGTAGTTGACTCATCATGATGGTACAGTTCCAGTCTATCATATAAAAATCCAAATAATTAATGATAAATCTACCACGATACAGATTCTTTAATTACACTTGTCTCAGCCTAGCCCTCTAGTTCTTGGTGATTGGCCTCCTATCTACAAACAGGTTGAGCTGGATACCTGTGCAGTATATAATATCTCGCCTTTAACGGTTAAGAACCTGAGATCCGCTGTTAGATAACTGAAAAAAATATCATTGTTTCCGAACTTCCTTTCCGTTTTATATTAAAGCACTGTGGAAGATGTAAAATTGTTATGTTAGTAATAATAATAATAATAATAATAATAATAATAATAATAATAATAATAATAATAACAATAGTAATAATAATAATAATAATGATAATGATACTACAACTACTACTAATAATAATAATTCGTTTTTTGGTGAGGCTTTTGTGTTTTATTTATTATTTCTTAGTAACATATATATATATTCTTTAAGGAGTTGATGATAGTTAATGAAAGTGTTTTATGAGAATTACTTGTCAACTTTTCTTTCTAGAGGCATCTGTCTGTCTGTCCCTCTATGCCTGTCTACCTACTTTTCTTCCTATGCCTGCCTATGTTTACTATTATCTCTGTCTGTCTATCTATCTCTACCTGTCTGTCTGTCATCTCTATCTCTGTCTGCTTATCAATCTTTCTGTTTACCTGTCTATCTCTCTATTTGCCTATTTATCTCTGTCTATCAATCTGTCTGTCTCTCTATCTCTGTCTGCTTATATCTCTCTCTGTCTGCCTATCTATCTCTGTCTGCTTATCTATCTCTCTGTCTGTATTTATCTCTGTCTGCTTATCTCTATCTCTGTCTGTCTGTCTCTATCTGTTTATCTATTTCTCTGTCTGCTTATCTATCTCTCTGTCTGCCTATCTCTGTCTGTCTCTGTGCCGGCCTATCGACGTCTCTCTAGCTGCCTTCTGGCGGGTGTTATCTCTCAGTACATTGTGGCCTTGAGTATAATAATAATATTGCCATCAAAAGATCTCTTCCGTCTTCCGCCTCTGTGGTTAATACCAAAAGTGCAATTGTTTGACCTTTAAGTTAAGCTGCATGTTTCGACACAGTTAAATTACTACTACTATACTACTACTACTAATACTAATAATAATAATAATAATAATAATAATAATAATAATAATAATAATAATAATAACAACAACAGTAACAATAATAATAATAATAATAATATTCATATTAGTAATAATAGTAATAATAATGATAATATTAATAATATTAATAATAATAATATTAAACTCCTATAATCATTATATTGCAATATATGATGCGTAAATGCCATTCAGTGACGTCAAACAGGTAGTTCATGCTTCTGATTAAGCTTGCCACATGTTTCATCCTTCTATATTCGTTAAGTTTTATATTTAAGATTAGAGGTTATCAAAACGTTATTAGACTTTATTTAAAACGTTTAGCAGGGGTTTAAAGTTAACATGGCTGGGTGTGAGGAGCACTGCCCGCATTCACTTATATATATGGGGGCGCCATACTGCCTCGCCAGCCTTCTGATACTATATAATTTATGTGAGGTGTATGTTGTCTTTAGTAATGCCTAGGAAGCCCATATTAGGTGTGTCTAAGGTTTAAAAATTTTATACTAACAATCAAATGGTTGTTTAGTATTAGTTATTAATGAAGTAAAGCTACAGAGTTGGTGGTTAGTATTAAGTTTTGCGTTGTTTAATCGGTTTGTAGCCTACTGCGACAAATGAATTTGTTTTGATGATTAAAATATGTTAAAATTAACTAGATAAATATGTGAAATGTTTCTGGGATTTAAAGGGAAGGCGAGGCGGTGGAGGGCGGAGCACTGACCCCCCGCATCACTTTTAAATAGGGGCGCCATAACTCCTCGCCAGTCCTCGCTCTTTCCTACTCGCACCAGCTGGCTGTCAGTTGACGCAATGGTGGGTTGATATGAGCAAGATGGGAGAGCTGGAGTGTCCGTGCCTCTGGCTCAATTTGACACAGATGAGTGGGCCGAGTTTTCAGATTTTCAGTCCTCTCTCAAGATCTGAACTGTAACTCAATGACACAAACACCACCTTAGCCACCCCAGAGAGAACGACAATGACTTTTGGATAACATGTCGGACACCACAGAGAACTTCAAGGATACGTTTTCGACCTCGCTAGAAGATCTTGTTAACACGTTCGACGAGAAGATTACGAAATGTTTTTGCAACTACGGGACCAAGTGGAAGTACGCCCCCGTTAAAGTCAGGACTCAGGAGGAGATCATGAACGATTGCCAGTAAGTAATATGAGATCTGTCGTAGTATGTGTTAAGGGTCAGCCGCCCACACCACAGAAAACGTACATGTCGTCTGCTGGTCAATCGATGGAAGGAGGTGTGGTGGTTGGCCTGTCCTTCTCTCCTCTATTTCACTCTTCTCCTGCCATAATATGTCACTCATACACTCACTAGGCAAAAGGACTCAAAGACATCAGTCATGTTTGGTCAGGGCGGTGGCAATAGTAAGCGTTAACGTAGTATTTTTTTATAGATTGAAGTGAGGAGTAACTTTCACTTAGTAGTGTTGAGAAGTATAACTGCCCCCAACAACACCACCTACCACAGTACACCACGGTACTCTAACCACATAATCCCCAACAACACCACCTACCACAGTACACCACGGGTACTCTAACCACATAACCCGATTTATAATCTGGCGCCTTCCATAATTGCATCGCATATTCAATACCCGCTTAGAAAACTCCCCTAAACTCTTTGTTGCGACGTAATTCATGACATAAACTTTCCATTGTGTTTGGGCCTCAACAACACAGTAACAACAAACATCACGTCTGTTGGTCAATATTTTGCCAGTGGACGAACCTGACTCCGTCACCATGTCTAGTAAAAGGTATCATAGCGTCGTATGAATTCCTGTATCTTGAACTAAACAAGAGGTTATGAAAACGTTTTGAAATTAAATATTTATTCAGCATAAATCATTATCCAGTTCATTGGTTCAGCGTGTATGAAAACGGTGCAGTCGTTAAACTAAGGCAAACAGTATGTCGATTTAACCATGGGTAGCCGAGGAAAACCTTTAAAATTCTATACCCATTTAGAATTCATGCTCCAATACGGATCACCAAGGTAGTAGTGTAGTGGTGTAGAGTCACTAGCAATTATGCTTGAAAATAAACTGTCAAGAAGCCCGTGAGTGATGTTCAGGGGTAGAGTGTCACGTCAGGTTGAGCTCAGCATATTATGTCAAGTTCAAGGAGACGGGTTAGGCATTCGCTCCCAAGGTTGAATTTTTTACATTCCGATCGTGTGGTCATTATCGTGTCTTAGAATTGTGTTTTGTGTTGCAGTGGATGATTCTCTTTTCTCCTCGTTATGTAAAAATAGGTTAATGTCTAGGAGATTGTGTTTTGTGTTGCAGTGGATGATTCTCTCTTTCTCCCTCGATTATGTAAAAGGAATGGAGAATTGTAAATTAGTCTTGGTGGGGGGGGGCTACCACTTATATACAGTATATGAATGATTGATATATTATATGCTGAAACAAAGCTGTTATCATCTTACCAACTAAACTTTTTCTCAAATTTAATAAAAACATACCAGTAGACGACATTAGCTTCATTAAATATAGGAAAGGTTAGAATTTGATCCCCATACTTGTGAAGGCCGGAGATTAGTATAATGTAGCAGAGTTTCTACACAAGGGTCTTCCTCATTCTTCCTCTTACACAACTTACGATTTTGTATGCGTTTAGTCTGTCTTGTTTCCGCCTTTACTGACCTGACTGATAGATTATTTTTCACGCGTTTAGGGATTCTTTTTGTTTTTTTATTCAGCTGAACTTACGTCCTGCCTGCCTTCCTTCCTTCATTTCTTCCTTCCTTCCTTACTCCTTTCCTTTATTCCGCCTTTCCTTCTTGTTCTTCTTTTCTCCATGCTTTACTTTCTCCATTACTTCATTTCTTCCTTCCTTCCTTCCTTCCTTCCTTCCTTCCTTCCTTCCTTCCTTCCTTCTATATTCTTCCTTATATTTTTTTCTTCTTTTTCTTATTCCTTTCTCATCTTTTCCACGTAACTGTAATTTCTTCCTATAATCTCTGTTCATTCTCTGTTCCTCTTCTCTGTAACCTGTCTTATTTTTTTTCTCTCGTCTGTTTCTATGTTCTTGTCATTCTCCGTCTATTCTTATCTCATCATCTTCATTTCTTCATCTTTATCATCTATATCTTTTCTCGTAATTCTTAGACAGCATTCTTCTTCCTCCTCTATTTTCCATCGTCTGTTATCCATCTAAGTCTTCCATTATCCGGCTCTCTCTCCTACTCCTTCTTCCACAGTTATTCTTCTATTCCTTCCACTTCGTTTTATCATCTTCATCTGTTGTTCGTCTCTACGCCTCTCACCTTAGCGTCCTTGTCTTGGGCAGCGTAAGTTACTATACCCAGAGTTACATACACAACCCGACCTCCTCTTCCTTCTCTTCTTTGTCTTCTTCCTCTCCCTCCTTGCTCTTCTTCCTGTTCATCCTCTTTTCCTCAGCCTTTTCTTCCTCTTGTTTTTCTTCCTCTTCCCCCCTCCTTCAGACAGGGTTTGATAGTGAATTAGAATAGTGTGTGTGTGTGTGTGTTATTGTGAGGTAAGGTTTCAGGTACCTTCCATAGGTGAGTCGATTGATGATGGCTGGCTAGCAGAGAGAGAGAGAAAGGCGAGCAGTGTTTGTGGTTCCATGTTTGCTCACCGAGGCTTGACTGTCAAAGACTTCAGGTCACCTGACTTATTGTATCTTGAACTATGTAATTACTTCATTGAATCAGGTGTGCTTGAGGACATTCTTGCTGTTTATCCCAAATTTGCTGCTGGCCCACACTAATTAGTCTTCAATTAGAATATGACTCCAATGTATGTGATCCACTGACCTATATATACTGCTAATGAATATGATGTATTTCCTTCTTCGTGTACGAACCTCTGTCCTGCGTGGCAGTGAACAGTGACATTACCCATATGAATCTGACCTCTATACATTTACAGCTGTTAATGAATATGATGTATTTCTTTGTGTATGAACCTCTGTCCTGCGTGGCAGTGAGAAGTGATACCACCCTCAGTGTCAAGACCTGACTGAATTACTCAGAATAGGCAAACTGTACTACAAGCTCTGCCAATAAATTTGTTAAACTAAAAAAAAAAAACGAGGCTTGAGACGACGTACTAGGACAAAACTAGGTGCTGGTCCGTCCGTTGGTTTGTCGCGGTGTCTGGCAAGTCTTCCAACCCTTATTATATACTGTATATTAAAATTCTACCAAACCATATATAATAATAATAATAATAACTGTAGATTTAAGATAGTTGAGTTGAAAGTTGTTTTGGTTTACTCGACCTTAACGCAAAGACCATTTTAACCGCAAAGTAAAATAATGTAAATAAAAGCATCTTAGCAAATTAAGGTTAGGTTAAATATAGAATAATGAGAGTCCTCGTACAACTGATAACATAAACACTGACTCTATCACAGTCTAGCAAGTACGACACAAAACAATAATAATCATCACAGTCTAGTACGACAAACATTAATAATCATAACAGTCTAGTACGACAAACACACAATCATAACAGTCTAGCATGACAAACACACAATCATAACAGTCTAGTACGACAAACACACAATCATCACAGTCTAGTACAACAAACACACAATCATAACAGTCTAGTACGACAAACACACAATCATAATAGCTCCATGACAAACACACACACCTGGCACAGCCTAGTACGACAAACACACAATCATCACAGTCTAGTACAACAAACACACAATCATCACAGTCTAGTACAACAAACACACAATCATAACAGTCTAGCAAGTACGACAAAACACACAATCATCACAGTCTAGTACGACAAACACATAATCATAACAGTCTAGTACGACAAAACACATTAATCATATAACAGTCTAGTACAACAAACACATTAATCATAACAGTCTAGCATGACAAACACATAAATCATAACAGTCTAGTACGACAAAACACACAATCATCACAGTCTAGTACAACAAACACATTAATCATAACAGTCTAGTACGACAAACACACAATCATAACAGTCTAGTACGACAAACACACAATCATCACAGTCTAGCAATAAACACACAATCATAACAGTCTAGTACGACAAACACACAATCATAACAATAGTCTAGCATGACAAACACACAATCATCAGGCCCAGTACAACAAACACACAATCAAGTAACAGTCTAGGCATGACAAACACACAATCATAACAGTCTAGTACAACAAAACACAATCATACAGTCTAGTACAACAAACACACAATCATAACAGTCTAGTACAACAAACACACAATCATAACAGTCTAGTACAACAAACACACAATCATAACAGTCTAGTACAACAAACACACAATCATAACAGTCTAGTACAAACAAACACACAATCATAACAGTCTAGTACGACAAAACACACAATCATAACAGTCTAGTATGCAAACAAACACACAATCATAACAGTCTAGTACAACAACACACAATCATAACAGAAATCTAGTACAACAAACACACAATCATAACAGTCTAGTACAACAAACACACAATCATAACAGTCTAGTACAACAAACACACAATCATAACAGTCTAGTACGACAAACACACAATCATAACAGTCTAGTATGACAAACACACAATCATCACAGTCTAGCACGCATAAAACACACAATCCATAACAGTCTAGTACGACAAACACACAATCATAACAGTCTAGTGTACGACAAACACACAATCATAACAGCTCCAGTACGACAAACACACAACTATCACAAAGTCTAGTACGACAAACACACAATCATAACAGTCTAGTACGACAAACACACAATCATAAATAGTCTAGTACGACAAACACACAATCATAACAGTCTAGTACGACAAACACACAATCAAGTAATAGTCTAGTACGACAAACACACAATCATAATAGTCTAGTACGACAAACACACAATCATAACAGTCTAGTACGACAAACACAATCATAACAGTCTAGTACGACAAACACACAATCAGTAACAGTCTAGTAATGACAAACACACAATCATAACAGTCTAGTACAACAAACACACAATCATAACAGTCTAGTACGACAAAACACACAATCATAACAGTCTAGTAATGCATAAACACATTAATCATAATAGTCTAGTATGACAAACATTAATAATCATAACAGTCTAGTACGACAAACACACAATCATAACAGTCTAGTACGACAAACACACAATCATGGGCCAGTCTAGTAATGACAAAACACACAATCATAACAGTCTAGTACGACACAAACACACAATCAAGTAACAGTCTAGTACGACAAACACACAATCATCACAGTCTAGTACGACAAACACACAATCATAACAGTCTAGTACGACAAACACACAATCATAACAGTCTAGTACGACAAACACACAATCATAACAGTCTAGTAATGACAAAACACACAATCATCACAGTCTAGTACGACAAACACACAATCATAACAGTCTAGTGTACGACAAACACACAATCATAACAGTCTAGTACAACAACAAACACACAATCATAACAGTCTAGTACGACAAACACACAATCATAACAGTCTAGTACGACAAACACACAATCATAATAGTCTAGTACGACAAACACACAATCATAACAGTTCAGTACAACAAACACAATAATCACAACAGTCTAGTACGACAACACACAATCATACAGTCTAGTACGACAAACACACAATCATCATGGGTCTAGGCATGACAAACACACAATCATCACAGTCTAGTACAACAAACACACAATCATAACAGTCTAGTACAACAAAACACACAATCATAACAGTCTAGTACGACAAACACACAATCATAACAGTCTAGTACGACAAACACACACAATCATCACAGTCTAGTACAACAAACACACAATCATAACAGTCTAGTACGACAAACACACAATCATAACAGTCTAGTACGACAAACACACAATCATCACAGTCTAGTACAACAAACACAATAATCATCACAGTCTAGTACAACAAACACACAATCATAACAGTCTATACGACAAACACATAATCATAACAGTCTAGTACGACAAAACACACACAATCATCACAGTCTAGTACGACAAACACACAATCATAACAGTCTAGTACGACAAACACACAATCATAACAGTCTAGTACGACAAACACACAATCATAACAGTCTAGTACGACAAACACACAATCATCACAGTCTAGTACGACAAACACACAATCATAACAGTCTAGTACGACAAACACACAATCATAACAGTCTAGTACGACAAACACACAATCATAACAGTCTAGTACGGCAAACACACAATCATATAACAGTCTAGTACGACAAACACACAATCATAACAGTCTAGTACGACAAACACACAATCATAACAGTCTAGCATAACAAACACACAATCATAACAGCTAGTACGAATAAACACACAATCATAAATAGCCTAGTAATACAAACACACAATCATCGCAGTCTAGTACGACAAACACACAATCATCACAGGCCCAGTACAACAACACAATAATCATAACAGCTCAGTACAACAAACACACAATCATAAATAGTCTAGTACGACAAACACACAATCATACAGTCTAGTACGACAAACACATAATCATCACAGCCCAGTACAACAAACACACAATCATAACAGTCTAGCATGACAAAACACACAATCATACACAGTCTAGTACGACAAACACACAATCATCACAGTCTAGTACAACAAACACATAATCATAACAGTCTAGTACGACAAACACACAATCATAAATAGGAAGGCCCAGTACGACAAACACACAATCATAACAGTCTAGGCATGACAAACACACAATCATCACAGTCTAGTACGACAAACACACAATCATCACAGTCTAGTACAACAAACACACAATCATAACAGTCTAGTACGACAAACACACAATCATAACAGTCTAGTACGACAAACACAATCATAACAGTCTAGTACGACAAACACAATCATAATAGCTCCAGTACGCCAAACACACAATCATCACAGTCTAGTACGACAAACACACAATCATCACAGTCTAGTACAACAAACACACAATCATAACAGTCTAGTACAAACAAACACACAATCATAACAGTCTAGTAATGACAACAACACACAATCATAACAGTCTAGCACGACAAACACACAATCATCACAGTCTAGTACGACAAACACACAATCATAAATAAAGTCTAGTACAGACAAACACACAATCATCACAGTCTAGTACAACAAACACACAATCATAACAGTCTAGGCATGACAAACACACAATCATAACAGTCTAGTGCCGACAAACACACAGACCATAACAACAGTCTAGTACGACAAACACACAATCATAAATAGTCTAGTATGACAAAATACACAATCATAATAGCCTAGGCATGACAAACACATTAACTATCAAGCAGTCTAGTACGACAAACACACAATTACAATAGTTTCAGCATGACAAACACACAATCATAACAGTCTAGTAACACGACAAAACACACAATCATAACAGTCTAGTACGACAAACACACAATTACTTGAAGCCTAGTACAACAAACACACAATCATAACAGTCTAGTACGACAAACACACAATCATCACAGTCTAGTACAACAAACACACACAATCATAACAGTCTAGTACGACAAACACACAATCAATAAGCAGCTCCAGTACGACAAACACACAATCATAACAGTCTAGTACGACAAACACATTGGCTGTAATCATAACAGTCTAGTACGACAAAACACACAATCATAACAGCTCCTGCATGACAAACACACAATCATAACAGTCTAGCATGACAAACACACAATCATAACAGTCTAGCATGACAAACACACAATCATCACAGTCTAGTGATGACAAAACACACAATCATCACAGTCTAGTACGACAAACACACAATCACAGCCTCACACACAATCACAACCTCATAATAAGTAAAACAATCCAATCCCTACAGTTTAGTACAGTTAAAGACTATACCCTTCCTGAGGCGATGCACACACACACACACACAGACACACACACACACACACAGACACTCAGGACACACAGACACTCAGACACACACACACACACACACCACGGGCCGTGTCCAAAACCATCACGGGCGAAGTGTAACAACATATCAACTTACCTGTAATTTAAGATTCTCTCGGCATTAGCTAGTGTGGAGGGGGGGAGGAGTTGCAGGTAGTGGTAGTGATGACAGAACAAGATGTAATGGTGCTGGGAACTTGTAAACACATTGGTTGGTTTATTTTACAGTCAGGGTGTAGGTTTAGGTAGGACACACACACACACACACACACACACACACACACACACACACCTCACACACACACACACACACACACACACACACACACTCACACTTATGTAAGAATGCTTGATGAAAACTGAGACTAGAAAGGAACAGATTTTTTCTTCTGGTGTTAAATTAAAACCACGACACAGTGTTGACGATTTTACGGTGGTCAATGTTTGCTGTAAATTCCCGACCAAGTACAGTCACGGGTAAATAAACTGTATACATAACTTAATACTGATGTAATTTAACCGTATGTATGTATGTATATCCTGCTTCATGTGGTAACTGGGTCGGCGGATGGGTGGTGGCTTGAAACATATCCCCCCCTCAGCCTAAGGCCTTCACCACCCACCATCCACCCACCCACCACCCAATCAATACTTGTGTCATTCAGGCCAGCCTCCTGCACCTCAGGCCAGTCTAAGCATGTGTCCGTTCCTAGTATTTTACGATCACATGAAGATTAGGCACCCAGCTTTTTTCGCCTGATGATTAAATACCTATGGAAAACCTAACCCAACCTAACCTAACCTAACCCAACCTAAGTTGACTAGACCAACCTATCCTATATCCCACTTCCCCATGTAGCGTTAGAGCGTTTAAGTTTAATCATGGACTATGAGTGTGTGTTTGTGTGTGTGTGTTTTTATGTATGTATATATGTGTGTGTGTGTCTGTTTTATTTCCTATTACCCCTGCTTCTCTACCCTTTGATGCTCCACTCTTCCTCTCCCTCCTCCTCCCTCTCCCCTTAACCTTTCTTCCCCCTCGAGTGCCTGTAGGGGGCCCGGATACCCCAGCAATGAGAGTAAATAGGGGGGAGGGAAGGAAATGTCAGAGTGAAGTGCCAGGAGGAGGAATGGGAGAGGAGGAGGAAGAGGATAGGGGTCGGGGAGGAGGAAGAGGATGGGGGGGATGGGGAGGAGGAAGAGGATGGGGGGTCGGGGAGGAGGAAGAGGAGGGGGTCGGGGAGGAGGAAGAGGATGGGGGTCGGGGAGGAGGAGAGATGGGGGTCGGGGAGGAGGAAGAGGATAGGGGGCCGGGAGAGGGAGAGGATGGGGGGGTTGGGAGGAGGAAGAGGATGGGGGTCGGGGAGGGAGGAAGAGGATAGGGGGGGTCGGGAGGAGATAAATGAGGAGGAGAGAAGAGGATAGGGGAGGGGAGGAGGAAGAGGATAGGGGTCGGGGAGAGAAAGAGGATAGGGGTCGGGGAGGAGGGAGGATGGGGGTCGGGGAGGAGGAAGAGGATGGGGGGTCGAGGAGGGAGAAGAGGAGGAAGGGTCGGGGAGGAGGAAGAGGATGGGGTTGTGGGAGGAGGAAGAGGATAGGGATCGGGGAGGAGGAAGAGGATAGGGGGTCGGGAGAGGAAGAGGAGGGGCGAGGAGAGGAAGGGGATGGGGGTGGGGGAGGAGGAAGAGGATGAGAGGAAGAGGATAGGGGGAGGAGGAAGAGGGATAGGGGTCGGGGAGGAGGAAGAGGATAGGGGGTCGGGGAGGAGGAAGAGGATGGGGGGTCGGGGAGGAGGAAGAGATATGGGGGCCGGGGAGGAGGAAGAGGATAGGGGTCGGGGAGGAGGAAGAGGATAGGGGCTGGGGAGGAGGGAAGAGGATAGGGGGTCGGGGAGAGGAAGAGGAGGGGGTCGGAGGAGGAAGAGGATAGGGGGTCGGGAGGAGGAGGAAGAGGATAGGGTCGAGGAGGAGGAAGAGGATGGGGGTCGGGGAGGAGGAAGAGGATAGGGTCGGAGGAGGGGGAGGAGGGGTGGGAGGAGGAAGAGGATAGGGGGTCGGGAGGAGGAAGAGATAGGGGTCGGGAGAGGAGGATAGGGGTCGGGAGGAGAAAGAGGATAGGGCGGGGAGGAGGAAGAGGATGGGGGGTCGGGGGAGGAGGAAGAGGATGGGGGGTCGGGGAGGAGGAGGAGGAAGATGATGATGAGGAAGGAGAAGAAAGATGATAGATGATGAGAATGAAGAAAAAGGAAGAACGAAGGAGGAGAAGGAAGAACAATGAAGAAGGAGGAGGGAGGATACTGCAGTAGTACCTGCAGATGAGCCACACACCCTCTCCCCCAACCTTGTTATAATGAGAGTAGAGATGGTGTTGAAGAGTGGCACCCTCAATTGGCACCCTCCTGGCACTCTTTTTTTTTTTTCATTTCTTTTATTTTCTGTTTCTGGCCATTATTCCTTTATCTCTTTCTCTTCCACCTCACCTCTTGGTGCTTTTGTGTATGTGAGAGAGAGAGAGAGAGAGAGAGAGAGAGAGATACCATCAGTGGACTATTTCTCCTATATAGCCTCTTCAGTTATTGGCATTTCTCATTATGTGTTTACGTATCATGCCAGGCGAGGTCACGCTGCCCCTTCGTGTCATGGACGTTAGAGTGCCATATGACACCCCTGTACTTATTTGTATGACACCCTCCACACTTATATAATTGATTTAATCTGTCATAATCGACTTTTCTTAATGTTTCCTTCCTTCCTTTCCTCTCCTTACCATCAATCCTTTCTCCTATATCTATCCTTCCTTCCTTTCTTTTCTCCTTACCATCAACTCTTCCTTCCTTCCACCCTGCTATCCACCTCCTGTTTTCCCCACTCCACCATCCACCCACCCACCCCACCCACCCACCCAAACCAACCCACCACCCAAACCACACCACCCACCCACCCACCGGTGTGTATTGTCAGCAGTACAGTATACTATAATGGTCCTCTGCGCTCTTAATGCCGCCACACGAACTCATTATCTTACGAGTGACGTTTCCTGTCTCGTAGTCAACGTTTCGTAATTTAGAAACAAGAGCATCGATAAAACGTTTGTTCTCGTGGGCGTAAACGGGTGTGAGAAGAGGAAGGAAGAGGTGAAGAGAAGGAAGAGGAGGGAAGAGTGAGGGGAGAAGAGGTGAAAGAAGAAGAGGGGGAGGGGAAGAGGATGAGGAGGAAGGAGGTGAGGAGGAAGAAGGGAGATGCGGGGGAAGGTAGAGAGTGAGGGGGGGCAGAGGATGAGAGGGAAGAGGTTTTAGGTGGTTGTATTGTGAATTGTTGTGGTCAGGAAGGATATTGTAAAAAATGATTTCTTAATATCTCCTGTCTGTCTATCTATCTGTCTGTCTGTCTCTGTCTGTCTGTCTGTCTGTCTGTCTGTCTGTCTGCGTCTGTCTGTCTGTCTGTCTACTATTCCTATCTATCTATCTATCTATCTATCTATCTATCCATCTATCTCTTTCCTGTGTGTGTGTGTGTGTGTCTGGGTAGCAACTCAGCCTTCTCTCACTCCACCCTGGCTAGTTAATGTGGTGCTGGTACCAAGACAGGTTTAAGTCACCCAGCAAGAGGCACACGACGCTAGCTGTCACCTCTCCTCCTTCCTTCTTCCTGCTCCTCCCTTGTCTCCTGCTCACTTTCTCCTTTTCTTCCTCCTTCATTTTCTTCCTTTCCTATTCTTCCCCATTATTTCTTTCCTCCCTTCTTCTTTCCTCCTCTCCCTTTCGCTCTTTCCATTTTCCTCCAATTTTATTCTTCCTACTCTCCTCCTTACTCCTTTCCCTGTTATTCTCCTCCTTCATCTTATTCCTCTAACTCCGCTTCTTCTTCCTCCTTTTCATCTCCTTCTTTCTGCCTTCTTTTCATCTGTTTTTCCATTTTTTTTTTTTACTTTTTCATATCTTATTTTATCTCATTCTTTCTTTCTTTATTTTTCTACCCGTTTTTTTTCTTTGTTTCTGTCTATTTCTCTTTTTCTATTACCTATTTTTACATTTCTATATTTTTCCATAAACGCATTAATTCCTATTTTTAGAAGTTAATCCCCCTATTGGACTAGTAAACACTTGTACTGAGCCTGTGTTAATTATCTTCCCACCACTCGGGTCACGCTACCAACTTTCCTCACCCTGCGACCCTACTACTGTAAACTCCTAACCTTATCTCCTCATAAGGAGATTTAACTTCATTATATTTATCACTGTAACCATTAACCTTGTCACTATATCATTAACCTATCTTGTCACTATACCATTAACCTTGTCACTATTTCATTAACCTTGTCACTATACCATTAACTCGCCACTTGAATAGTAACGAGAAAGCCAGATTGTTACAGTTATTCTCGGAAGTGCAACAAGGGAAGACGGGGGAGGGGGGGAGGAGAGGGGAGAGGGGTTATTTATGGTATGTGTTGTGTGGGGAGGGGAAGGGTACAGAGACGCGATGATGAGATAATAGTGGTAAACGAGAGGGGAGGAGGGAGCAAGGAGGAGGTAAGGAGATGGAGGGGAGGGGAGGGGTGGCGGTGGGACAGGAGAGAGCTTGATATCAACATGTTTACCTGTTGGTCGCTAAATACTTTGGTTCTTCGCCTGTTCAGGATACAAGAGGGTGCCACTTGCAGGGGTTATTCTGTTTGGAGAGGGAAGAAGGAAGGAAGGAGGACTAGAGGAGGAAGGAAAGAGCAGTGAGGAAGGAAGGAAGGGAGAGAAGGAAAGAGCAGTGAAGGAGGGAGGGACAGGAGAGGAGAAGGAGAGAGCAGGAAGGAGGGGAGAGGAGGTGAGAGAAGGAAAGAGCAGTGAAGGAGGGAGGGACAGGGAGGGGACAAACTCAGGTGTCTTCAAGGAATCCCAAAAAGTCACATAAATCTCGCCCCATACCCTTGTGGGATGACGTCACGTGGACCTGGCTGGCTGGTTAACTGGCTGACTGGTTAACTGGCTGGCTGGATCGATGACTGACGATGGATGGATGGTGGGCTGACTGACTGACTGACTGGATGGCTGGTTGACTGACTAGCTGAATGGATGGCTGCTTGACTGACTGACTGATTAATTGACTAACTGACTGATTGACTGCAAGGGGAGTCTGAAGGTGAAAGTGTTGGAGGGGGGGAGGGTATGTCACCACCCAGACTGCTCCACCAGGGCAGTGATGAACGGCTCGGGAAGACGGTGGAGGATGGTGAATTGTGGGCGTGGGACTTGTGTGTGTAGCAGATGTGTGTGTGTGTGTGTGTGTGTGTGTGTTAGCAAGACGTGTGTGTTTAGCAAGACGTGTGTGTGTGTGTGTGTGTGTGTGTTTTTAGCAAGACGTGGTAAGTTTAGCTGGAACAGAGGAGGGAAGACTGAAATACTAACACGACACAACAACACTGTGTGGAGATCATCTAGATACTCGACACACTTGGAAAGGAATCCTGGAAAGAACATTACTTTTAACATATATTGTACCCAGGAGAAAGAGAGAGAGAGAGAGAGAGAGAGAGAGAGAGAGAGAGAGAGAGAGTCCTTGATACTGAAGACTAATATCATTAGTTGTCTGAGGCGAAAGCGGAGGAGAGGTAGGTAGGGGGGAGGGTTTAAAGTAGGATATACCCCGAAGGAGGAGAAGAGGAAGAGGAGGGATTAATTATACAGCTCTTGGTTCCTGATGAAGGTGAGAGAGAGGAGGCAAATGGAGGAGACTGGAAGGAGAGAGAGGCAGTGTGGAGGAGACTGGGAAGAGAGAGAGGCAGGTGGAGGAGACTGAAGGAGAGAGGCAGTGTGGGAGGGAGACAAATGAAGGAAGGAAAGAGTGCAGTGTGTGGAGGAAGGAAGGAGAGAGAGAGGCAGTGAGGAGGAGACAGGAAGGAGAGAGAGGCAGTATGGAGGAGACTGGAAGGAGAGAGAGGAAGTGTGGAGGAGACGGGAAGGAGAGAGAGGAAGTGTGGAGGAGACAGGAAGGAAAGAGAGGTATAAGAGGGAGTAACACGCACACAAAGTTTCAAGAGAAGAAAACAAGGGATGGCAAGAATGAAAGAGCTCTTGATAGTGGAGACAGACGGACAGACAGACAGATGAGAAGTTTCAGGTGGACAGAGACAGAGGAGGTAGATGGGAAGTTTAGGTGAAGAGACAGAGAGATGGGAAGTTTCAGGTGGACAGAGACAGAGGAGGAGGAAGTTTCAGGTGACAGAAGGCAGAGGAGGTAGATGGGAAGTTTCAGGTGGACAGAGAGAGAGAGAGAGAGAGAGCGATGGGAAGCGGCAGGTGGACAGAGAGATAAACTTGATAAGGCACCACCTGCTAGGGTTGAGATGGTACAGCACCCAGCACTCGGAGAACCTGACAGTGTTGGTAGGCACTTGACAGGCAGTGAAAAGCCTGACCAGAGCTATACCCGTCAACTATAGCAGACAGACTCTACACTATAAGAATTATTTGACAGGAGCTATAGATAGAAACAGGTTATCTTAAGAGGAAACTGTGGATTGCTTGGGATATTCCTGTCTGAATGATAACTTTTTTTTCACCATTTATCAGTTTTGTAACCTTGTTCTATAACTTTGTCATGACCTTTTCCCGTGATGATTGGCAAGGTCACACCGTATATTGCCAACATTTCATCTGAACCGGGTAAGCAACAGATTTGCATTTTTAGACCTATTGTTCGATCTCCGAGGTACTCAGTCCACCCAGCTGTAAATAGCCCCTGACACTACAGTTGGGGAAGTGAAGGCGGTCGAGTACAGTGCCTGGCCACATAGCGCCTCCTTTGTGTACCCAAACGAACCATTTTACTTACTTAAAATTTCTTTAATTTCATTTAACCTATGAATTGTTACGCTTACTTACACCTTAACGCCGCACTCTATCACCATTGATGTCGCTGCACAACTGAACTATTTTATTAATGAAATATATAAGGTGTGTATGCGCGCGTGCGTGGATGTTAACTTGCGTGTGAAAACAGTGTGTGTGTGTGTGTGTGGTCTGTGTGTGTGTTAGTCTTTGTGTGTGTGTATAAGAAGCTCTTTGTGTGTGTGTGTGTGTGTATGTTAGTTTTGTGTGTGTGGCAGGGTTTGTTGCTGGTCAGACCGGTTTGAGAGAACTGGGATGGGATAGGCGAGTCTGTGGTAGGATAGTGGTGGTAAGATGAGGGTGGTGTGGTGGTCAGTGGTCAGTTGATGTAGGTGGTAGGTAGGTGGTAGTAGTAGTGATGGTGTGTGGTAGTGATGGTGGTGGTAGTGATAGTGTGGTAGTGGTGGTGTAGTGGTGGTATGGGTAGGGTAGTGGTAGTGACACGGTGATGATCGATGGTAACCAAGGAGTGGAAATGAGAAATGGTGGTAGGGCGGGCTATGGTCAATCAACGATTGTGTGTGGAGGGTGATGGTGGGAACGGCGGTGGTAGGCTAGTTGATCTCTGATATTAGTTTGGAGTTGTTGCCTTGAGCAAGACCTCTCCTTCCTCCTCCTTCCTTCTCCCCTTTCTCCTTCCTCCCTCTTTCTTTCCTTCATTCTCCTCCCCTTCCTTCCTCTACTTCTTCCTCTTTCACTGCATCTTCCTCTCCTTCCTTCCTTCATTCTCCTTCCTTCCTTCCTCTCCTCCTGCATTCTTCCTCTCTTCTACATCATCTTCCTAACTCTTCCATATCCATCAACCAACCCCACCTTATCTCTACCTGCATTACAACCTTCCCCTCCCTCCTCCCTCCTCCTTCACCACACAACACGCACACATTCCCCTCCACGCACTTCTGAATACACATTTCCACACTTGCATAGTGTCCAGCAACGCTGTCATTATCCACATACACACGATAGCCCATAGCCCTGAACCCTCCCAGCATGGTGTAGGTGGGTGCTGACATCGTATATTCTGCCACAGCGCAAAACCCGTCAGCTTGCACCCACCCGCCTGTGTGTGTGTGTGTGTCTGCCCATGTGTGGGTGTGGCGGTGTGGCTGTGGCGGTGTGTGTGTGTGTGTGTGTGTGTCTGCTGTGTGTGTGTCTGGCGGTGTGTGTGGCGGTGTGTGTGTGTGTGGCTGTGTGTGTCTGTCCATGTGGGGCGGTGTGTGGTGTGTCTGTGTGTGTGTGGGAGAGAGGGAGGAAGGAGAAGCGGAGGCAACGGGCATGGAAAGGTAGAGGAGAGAGAGAGAGAGAGAGGAGAGAGAGAGAGAGAGAACCCTAACCACCTTCCAACCATCTTACACCCAACGGCCAAACCAATTACCATTAAATCCGTTCTGAGGTCTTCAGGTCACCAAACCAACCTACCATAACACCAACTACCACTAACGTTAACAAACTAATTAACTTAATCTAATGTAACCATAACCTTATACAACCTAAACCCAACCTAACTTATTCCCAGATAGTTAGAGCGTTTAAAACATCAAGCAAAATAATCTGAGAAGGAAATTAAAGTTAAGAACCTTGTTAAATATAATACCTTGTACCGAAGCTTGACTAAACCAGCTAAATGCAAGTTTTATATCCACTTCGTGTACTGAACCCGGGAACCTTGAGAATCCATCTTTGAGTCTTAGCATTATGAGCCCAATGAGATAGCACTCTTACCCCACGAGTTAAAAGTCATTTAACTTTGGAACCTTTAAAAACCAATTATGATTTTCCCTCGTTACTTCCGCAACGCAGTTACACATTGATTTGTTTTTCCAAATATAAATGCGATTTACGGCCCGAGTCCTCAAGCTTTTCCATTTCATTACGAATTATTACATTACTATTGACTGCCTCTTTATAATAAGCTCCTTTAACAATATTATTATCAGATATGTAATTATTTATCAAAATTAATTTAATCTTATCCGAGAAAAAATATACCCAACTATTATATATCATTAATTGATATATTTGTCTATTTATATTGACTAATATATTTATTCTTCATTAATTAATTACTCTTTTTTTTTTTTTGTGTTAAATTTCACGCCATTTTTTATACATATATAAATTGGTATTTTATATTTGAACCGTACAGAACGGCTGAAATAAATAATGCTAGGACAGTTAACATTATAAAACAAAAAGCATCAATCCCCAGTGAAGGGATCACATTAGTCTCCCCAGGCTTTAAAAAGTAATAATATATTTAGGCCATCACTAAAAAAATGTAACGCGAGGGAGAAATTCATTTGAAGTTTATTGTCAGTGAAATATTTTGCTCTAACTTGTATAAAGTAACATTTTTAAATTGGGACGAAAAACCAGATATATACAGTATATATTTACCCTTTGCTTATTAACTGAAATGACTGATTGGCAGTTGATTGCAAAAATCAAACAAATTCACGTTGAACTGCGATCAAATTACTAACAACATCTACTTGTGGGCAATATAGAAAATATTATAAATTATAATCCAGACAAATATATGAAAAATTACTGAAATATAAAGAAAAATCCAGCCATTAATTAATGTTAAAACCCCCCAATATTTTCACATGACCCTGAGTATACAGGTAGTGTAGAGATTTTATTTTTGTAACCACATAAAAAATATAGACATACAAAAACAATGGTAAACAATATGTCTATTCAAATAAGGTGGATACATACACGACAAACAATATCTAGTCCAAGAAGCGTTCCAGAAATACTGGCGCCAAAAGAGACCATTGAAAAGAAGCAACCAGAATACTGTTTTGTTCGTAAATTGCTGAACAGATAGTCACCAAACACCTCGTCCATTTTCCCATTTAATATATGATTTGTAGGACAGTGTTTTGTTATGCTTGGAAAGAACTCAAACAGAGTTATTAACGTATAATGCTTGGCTTGGCTGGCTGCGTTTTTGTAGGTTGACTGAGATGGTTTGTGTGTGTGGTGTTCCTATGGTCCTGTTGCTAAAATCTTGTACCAGCATTATTCTTTCATAATTAAAACTGAATCATTGTATTGAACTACTTGGTTAAGTTAATTATGATGTCAACTTCAATATAGGGATTACTTGAGGATTAGCCATAGCTTATTTTACCCTGAGGTTAAGAAGGTTTTAGGTTGCTTAATCTTAAAGTGAAATAAGTTGAGGTGGCTAAGCTTACAGATCTTAAAATAACAGTGGGCTCATTTTGAGATCAACTTCAATTTTACTTAGTATCATTCCAATGACAAAATTACAGAATCTTGAAAAATATTTCACCAGAATTGGTCTCCAACCATACTATGTAAACGGTATAGCCCATGTGTGTTTCATTTTCAGTGATTTATAAGTACTCGAACATTAAATCTTATGCTTCAAGCTCAAGTCAACCGTCAGGGACATTTTACATCTTCTGCCACGAAAGGATTATTGGCGCTCGGCCCTATACCAACTTTTGGCTCGTTATGAGCCCAATGTATTACCGCTTCGGAGACTGACTGTCTATTACTACCCGCCACATGTATTATATTTTTATTCCCCACCAGCAATACAACTTTCGAACCAGTACTGA
>NW_024724025.1:0-47762 GCF_018991925.1 Homarus americanus | reverse complement strand
GAATGATGAGTGGGTGAGGGGAAGGATGAGTGGGTGCGAGGAGGATGAGGGGGAGGATGATGAGTGAGTGAGGGGGAGGATGTGTAGTGAGTGAGGGGAGGAGGATGAGTGGGTGAGGGGGAGGATGATGAGTGGGTGAGGGGAAGGATGAGGGGTGGGTGAGGAAGGATGAGGCGTGGGTGAGAGGGCGATGGATGAGTAGGTGAGAGGGAGAGGATGAGATAGAGTGGGTGTGTTTGCAGATATAATGTAATAGTACCACCACCTGCACAGTGTAAACAGATCCCCCGTGACGGTACAACACAACACGGTACTGGCCACAGGGTCTCCCGGGCTCCTGCCACCAGTACACCCGCTAACTGATGATATACGGATATACTGTAACTATCTGATTGGCTTTAGGTAAAACGAATATTGAACGTCCAAATAGTTCCATCAGGATTGCACACAACATTAAGTGTATTTCTTAACTGAATAAAATAATGTAGCTTTTCCTGAATGAAATATTAAAAGTGGTGTCCCAGTAGTGAAGGGGTTTATTTGGTGTTTCATTTTGATTCATGTAGTTTACATATTCTTATTTCTTCTGTTAAAAGGAATATTCAACGTACGAACCTTGAAGAATGTAAACTGCTGGTGTTTTTCCTGTGTGTGTGTGTGTGTGTGTGTGTGTGTGTGTAATAATAATAATTAACGGTTTATTGAAAGAGCATACCAGCTAGAAGGTTGAAAATATACAGTTACATAATTGGGGATTCACAAATAATATACAAGTAACATAAGTGATACAAACACGATATATAATAACTAGGTGGGGAGAAGGTCATACTACAGGGCATTTCAACATAGTAACAGTGCAAAGGTAAGATTGGCTAGGAGTGAGGCACTGGTTGATTACGAGTTGTGATAATTTTTACAATGGTTGGGACTGGGCTGTTCTTATAGAGATCAGTGTGGGCTGGATGCGGTTGTAGTGTCGAACAGCAATTCGTTGACGATGGAGAGTTTTATATAAGTGGTGTATGTGTGTGTGTGTGTGTGTGTGTGTGCGCGAGTGTTTGTGTGTGTGTGGGGTGGGGGGGTTAGGTGTGCTTATATGCATGTATGAGTATGTTTTGTTATGTATGTATATTTATATTTGTATGTATGTTCGTATTTATGTATATGAATGTACTGTATGTGTAGGTTTGTATGTATTTATGATTATACATGTTTGTGTATATTTATGTGTTTGTTTACTGGGATGAGAATTAATTATATACATACTAGAATGATAATCACGAACTGTACATACTGCAATAAAAGTCACATGCTACATACTGGAGTAAAGTTCACGTCCATACTGCAATAATAATCACGTCCATACTGCAATAATAATCACGTCCTTACTGCAATAATAATCACGTACATGCTAGAATAATAATCACGTCCATAATGCAATAATAATCACACTGCAATAATAATCACGTACATGCTAGAATAATAATTACGTCCATACTGCAATAATAATCACGTCCATACTGCAATAATAATAACGAACACACACTAATAATAACACACTGGAATAATGACCACGTCCATGCTGGAATAATAACCACATCCATACTGCAATAATAATAGAGTACATACTGGAATAATAATTACGTACATACTGGAGCAATAATCTCGTCCATACTGGAATAATAACCACGTCCATACTGGAGCAATAATCTCGCCCATACTGGAATAATAACCACGTCCATACTGGAATAATAACCACGTCCATACTGGAATAATAACCTCGTCCATACTGGAATAATAACCACGTCCATACTGGAATAATAACCACGTCCATACTGGAGCAATAATCACGTCCATACTGGAATAATAACCACGTCCATACTGGAATAATAACCACGTCCATACTAGAATAATAACCACGTCCATACTGGAATAATAACCACGTCCATACTGGAAGAATAACCACATCCATACTGGAATAATAATCAAGTACCTACTGGAATAATAATCACGTCCATACTGCAATAATAATAACGAACACACACTAATAATAACACACTGGACTAATGACCACGTCCATGCTGGAATAATAACCACATCCATACTGCAATAATAATAAAGTACATACTGGAATAATAATTACGTACATACTGGAGCAATAATCTCGTCCATACTGGAATAATAACCACGTCCATACTGGAGCAATAATCACGTCCATACTGGAATAATAACCACGTCCATACTGGAGCAATAATCACGTCCATACTGGAGCAATAATCACGTCCATACTGGAATAATAACCACGTCCATACTGGAATAATAACCACGTCCATACTAGAATAATAACCACGTCAATACTGGAATAATAACCACGTCCATACTAGAATAATAACCACGCCTATACTGGAATAATAACCACGTCCATACTGGAATAATAATCACGTCCATACTGCAATAATAATCACGTCCATACTGTAATAATAATCACGTCCATACTGGAATAATATCCACGTCCATACTGGAATAATAACCACATCCATACTGGAATAATAATCAAGTACCTCCTGGAATAATAACCACGTCCATACTGGAATAATAACCACGTCCATACTGGAATAATAACCACGTCCACACTGGAATAATAATCAAGTACCTACTGAAATAATAACCACGTCCATACTGTAATAGTAACCACGTCCATACTGGAATAATAACCACGTCCATACTGGAATAATAATCACGTCCACACTGGAATAATAACCACGTCCATACTGAAATAATAATCACGTCCATACTGGAATAATAACCACGTCCATACTGGAAGAATAACCACATCCATACTGGAATAATAATCAAGTACCTACTGGAATAATAATCACGTCCACACTGGAATAATAACCACGTCCATACTGGAAGAATAACCACATCCATACTGGAATAATAATCAAGTACCTACTGGAATAATAATCACGTCCACACTGGAATAATAACCTCGTCCATACTGGAATAATAATCAAGTACATACTGGAATAATAACCACGTCCATACTGAAATAATAATCACGTCCATACTGGAATAATAACCACGTCCATACTGGAATAATAATCCATACTGGAATAATAACCACGTCCCACTGAATAATAATCAAAGTACATACTGGAATAATAACCTCATCCATGCTGGAATAATAATCACGTCCATACTGGAATAATATACGTCCATACTGGAATAATAATCAAGTTACATACTGGAATAATAATCAAGTACATACTGGGATAATAACCTCGTCCATACTGAATAATAATCACGTCCATACTGGAATAATAACGTCGTCCATACTGGAATAATAATCAAGTACTGGAATAATAATCACGTCCAACTGGAATAATAACCTCGTCCATACTGAATAATAATCACGTCCATACTGGAATAATAACCACGTCCATACTGAAATAATAATCACGTCCATACTGGAATAATAACCACGTCCATACTGGAAGAATAACCACATCCATACTGGAATAATAATCAAGTACCTACTGGAATAATAATCACGTCCACACTGGAATAATAACCACGTCCATACTGGAAGAATAACCCATCCATACTGGAATAATAATCAAGTACCTGCTGGAATAATAATCACGATAATCCACATACTGGAATAATAACCCACGTCCATACTGGAATAATAATCAAGTACATACTGGAATAATAACCACGTCCATACTGAAATAATAATCACGTCCATACTGGAATAATAACCACGTCCATACTGGAATAATAATCAAGTACATACTGGAATAATAACCACGTCCATACTGGAATAATAACCACGTCCATACTGGAATAATAATCAAGTACATACTGGAATAATAACCTCGTCCATACTGAAATAATAATCACGTCCATACTGGAATAATAACCACGTCCATACTGGAATAATAATCAAGTACATACTGGAATAATAACCACGTCCATGCTGGAATAATAATCAAGTACATACTGGGATAATAATCACGTCCATACTGGAGCAATAATCACGTCCATACTGGAATAATAACCACGTCCATACTGGAATAATAACCACGTCCATACTGGAATAATTATCACGTACATACTGGAGCAATAATCACGTCCATACTGCAATAATAATCACGTCCATACTGGAATAATAACTACGTCCATACTGCAATAATAATCAAGTACATACTGGGATAATAATCACGTACATACTGGAATAATAATCACGTCCATACTGCAATAATAATCACGTCCATACTGGAATAATAACTACGTCCATACTGCAATAATAATCACGTCCATACTGGGATAATAATCACGTACATACTGGAATAATAACTACATCCATACTGCAATAATAATCAAATACATACTGCAATAATAATCACGTCCATACTGGGATAATAATCACGTACATACTGGAATAATAATCATGTCCATACTGGAATAATAATCACGTTCATACTGGGATAATAATCACGTCCATACTGGAATAATAATAACCACGTCCATACTGGGATAATAATCAAGTACATACTGCAATTATAATCACGTCCATACTGCAATAATAATCACATAAGAACATAAGAACATAAGAATGGAGGAAACTGCAGCGGGCTTATTGGCCCATACTAGGCAGTCCCGTTTACACCCAACCCCTATTGCTCATATAAGCATCCAACCTATGTTTGAAACTATTCAGCGTATTCGAGTTAATGATGATATTTGGTAACTTGTTCCATTCATCCACTACTCTGTTTCCAAACCAGTGTTTACCTATTTCACGCCTAAATCTAAATTTGTCCAATTTAAAACCACTGTTACGAGTTCGCTCCTGGTTGGATAGTTTGAGTACCTTTGTAATGTCCCCTTTGTTTAGCCCTGATTTCCACTTATACACCTCTATCAGGTCGCCCCTTGCTCTACGTCTCTCGAGGGAGTGCAAATTAAGATGCTTTAACCTGTCTCTATACTCAAGGTTCCTAATGCCCGGGATTAGTCTTGTCATTCTCCTCTGAATTCTTTCCAATGATTCTATATCCATTCTGTAATACGGTGACCAGAACTGAACTGCGTAATCCAGGTGTGGTCTCACAAGAGCAAGATATAGTTTTAGGATGACCTCGCTAGTCTTGTAACTAACGCCGCTTTGTATGAACCCAAGTACTTTATTAACCTTGTTACGAGCAAAAACACATTGTTTACTTGGCTTAAGGTTCCTACTTATCATTACTCCTAAATCTCTCTCGCAGTCGGATTTCTCTATGGCATCGTTGTTCATCTGGTATCTGGTTTCCCTGTTTACATCTCCTATACTGAGTACTTTACATTTGTCCACGTTGAATTTCATCTGCCATTTTTCAGACCATTCGAAAAATTTGTTTAGATCTTCCTGTAGTTTTGCTGAGTCCTCGTCAGATTTAATAACACGTCTTATTTTAGTGTCATCAGCAAATTTACTTATGTTGCTGTCTATGCCGATATCTATGTCGTTTATGTATATAATAGGTAATAATGGTCCAAGTACTGAGCCTTGGGGAACTCCACTTGTGACGTTGCTCCAATGGGACTTAGTGCCGTTAATGCTCACTCGCTGTTTCCTGTCCTGTAACCTCGCCCTAATCCATTTAAGGATGTTACCTTTGATGCCATGAGCTTCTACCTTTCTAATTAGTCTTTCGTGGGGGACTCTGTCGAAGGCTTTGCTAAAGTCGAGATATACCACATCATAATTGTGCCCCTCGTCCACCGATTCGAAAACTGATGAAAAGAATGTTAATAGATTAGTTAGACAAGAACGTCCGCTTGTGAAGCCATGCTGGGAATCATTGATCAATCCGTGCTTCTGCAGGTGATTTCGAATAGAGTTTGAAATGATTGCCTCCAGTAATTTGCCTACTATTGATGTTAGACTGATTGGGCGGTAGTTAGAGGATAGTGATCTATCCCCTTCTTGAAAATCTTCGGTATTACATTTGCTATCCTCCAGGATTCTGGTACTACAACTGTTTTTAAGGGCATGTTAAACAACTTTGCTAAGGGCATACTAAGCTCTTCCTTACATTCCTTTAATACTCTCATCGGGACCAGGTGACTTATTAGGCTTTAGTTTGTCTATTTGCTTACTAACATCGTTACTAGTCACTACTATCTCACTTAATTTGTTTTCTTCACTATCTCTGAATAGAGTCGGTGCCTCGGGTATCATGTTTAAATTTTCGGTGGTGAAAACTGTTGAAAAATATTTATTCAAATTATTGCTCATTTCTCTGTCGTTATAAGTGAGCTCGCCGAAGTCTGACAGTATTGGTCCAATCTTTTCTCGTGTTTTAGTTTGATACATTTGGTAGAATCCTTTGGGGTTTGTCTTCGCCTCCCTTGCTATCCTTACCTCATTATTCCTCTTTGCTTTCCTTATCTCGGTTTTAACCCTACTCGCCAATACCCTATAATAGTCCCGGAGGTGAATTTCGCCACAATTTATCCTTCTACCTATAGCCTTCCTTTGGCCAATGATGTTCTTTAAATAATTATTTATCCATTTAGGGTCATTGTTGTCTGATCTGAGTTTTTTGTATGGTATGTTCTGCCTTTGTGCATTAAGTAACTCACTATTTAAATTGTCGTGGAACTCGGCAATCTCAGATAATGATAATGATAATCAGAACCAGAATGATAATCAGAACCATAATCAGAATGGAATGATCGTGGACGGGACTGTAGGGCCTTTATATGGGGTCGGCCCAGCCAGCTTTTGACCTCTAACCAATTATCACTAAACTGGTCAGATCTGGATAGCTGTGTGCAGGTGTGGTCCTGCCCAGGTATCTTGGTTAGGTGAGGTTGTAGGTCACCCGGCTAACTCACGTCATTAGCGGGCGAGGTCAAGTCCCAAGGGTCGACCTGAGGTGTGTCAACCCGGAATGTGGTGGTACCACGAGGTCTGTAGTGTACTTGCTGTTATATGTGACATAATTCTGGGCTGTAAGCTTTGGTCTGACAATCAATCATTACAACAGGAACAGTGGATAGTCTCACATCCCATCTTGCAGTTACATCTCACTACTTCAAGAAGTGTTTTGGAGCAACTTCCACGTCACATTGTATAGGCAGCAGTTTACCTTCAAATACTTTCCAACTAAAGGCCTGTGGATTAAGATTTGTGCCGCCTTTCCACACTTGAACTTGATGATAAACACTAATGATGTGGTACTTGGCAGCTGATGATGTGGGAGGCAGGCTTTCAGGCTGAACAGAGCTCATACTATTATTGCAACTACCTTCTGGTAAAAGCGCTGAAGTCTCGGCTTATCTAGTGTGTCCCAGACACAAGGTAGTGCGGCTTCTCCTGCACTCATTATGTCATCGTGTGTTGCATTCTCATCCAGAAAGATATGAGCCTTTGTTTTGAAACGGTTATCAGAACGAATTAGTTTGAGCGAAAGTCTTTTTCCATTGTTGAATACCCGAGAAGTGGTACGACAACCGAGGCTGGCATGAACAAACAGCAGAATGTCGCAGATCTCTCTTCCCAACATTCTTTGTACATATTTGATGTTCCAACATCGTGGATTCTTATTCTTAGTTCCTGTCCTTAGCTCTGGGTTGAAGAATATGTCACAAGAATCATCTTTGACGTGAGACCATAGGAACACAAGAAGGTCTGTGCAGGGTGTCTGCTGGTCTGAAAAACCTGGAAAAGCCAGGGAATTTTTCAAATATACTTGGAATTTGATGTGAATTCAGTTCAACTTCAAAATATTGTTATTTTGACAGCAATCTAACCATAAATTAATGATGTAATATATAAAAGATAAATAATTAAACTTTTAGGAACAAATTCCAGTAAATAGTTCACTCCAATAACTGAATTGTTTGCGTATTAATCATATTAAATGTTAGTGATCAAATAACCAAATATTACAGGTTATATCTACTAATTCTTCAATGAGTATTGTCAGAGATGAATTGTTCTTATAATTAAGTCACTTTATTTAAGTGGCTTATTCCACATTTTTATAATGAGTCATATAAGTAGGTGGATCAGGAGTGTGATTTGTCGGTTTTTGTCGGATTTCCGGTTTTTTGGGAACGTCCAGGTCGACCTACGTGAATCGCGCCAATCCGAGGTTAAATGAAATAATCAGTCCGGTAGTCAGTGGAAAAAAATGATGGGCAAGTGACCTACAATATTGGGAATCGGCTGTGGGGAAAAGATGAGTAAATTAAAGACAATAGTGTGAGTCTGACCAAGTACACCACAGGTACATGATTAATACTTCAATTCATAGCTGTATTTATTTTCTGTCAGATTGGCTTGGGGTGGGTACCGAAAGGGTCCTCAATTTCTTGATTTATATCATATATATCATCTTTAAATTTCTCAATAGTATATACATATTATTGAAAACCTCTAATTTTGTTATTCTATCGTATTAAATGCCGAATGAATGTGCCTGGAATTTTTCAATTTTATTCTTGAAAAACCTGGAAAAGCCGGGGAATTCTGTTTTGTCTGGCCGGTATACACCCTGCTGTGTCATCGCCTACTAGATTGGTTTCACAACTGACTGCAGATTGTACAGCCATCTGTCTGACGTACGATTAGATCATCTGCATCATGAATATAAAGTGGTTTACCTCGACTTTAGCAAAGCCTTCGACAGGATCCCCATGGAATTGGAGGAGATATTATTAACTGGACTGGGGCGTGGTTACAAGACAGAAAACAGAGTCGGCATTAACGGCACTAAATCTGATTGGGGTAACGTCACTAGTGGAGTACCCCAAGGCTCAGTACTTGGACCATTACTATTGAACAACGTTGTTATAGAGAAACTCGTCTGAGAAAGATTTAGGGATAATGATAATTAGGAATCTTAAACCAAGACAACAATGTATATTTGTTCGAAACAAGGCTAACAAAGTACTTGGGTTCATACAAAGGAGTGTTAGTTACAAGACTAGCGAGGTCATCCTAAAACTATATCTTGCGCTTGTGAGACCTCAATAGAAATATGCAGTTTAGTTTTCGTCACCGTACTACAGAATGGGTATAGAATCCCTAGAAAGCATTCAGAGGAGAATGGCAAGACTAATCCCGGGCATTAGGAACCTTGAGTACAGAGACAGGTTAAAGCATCTTAATTTGCAGTCTCTCGAAAGACTTAGTGAGGGGCGATATGATCGAGGCGCATAAATAGAAGTCTGGGTTAAACAAAGGTGACATAACAAAGGTACTCAAACTATCCAACCAGGAGCAAACTCGTAGTAATAGTTTTAAATTAGACACATTTAGATTTAGGCGCGAGATAGGTAAACATTGGTTTGGAAGTAGAGTAATGGATAAGTGGAACAAGTTGCCAAACATCATCATTAACTCCTCAAACACGTTGGGTATCTTCAAAAATAGGTTGGATGGATATATGAGCGATAGGGGTTGGGTGTAAACGGGGCTGTCTAGTATGGGCCCGCTGCGGTTTCCTCCATTCTTATGTTATCACCTATGGCACGGTGTGTTTCACATCCAACTCCTCTCAGGCGGTCGCTTAGAAGGCTTATGAAGCGCTGCTTGTTTATTTTGTTGGACAAGAACTCTTCATGACCATGTCACTCGACTCGAGAAATCCACAGTTGGTCCTGCTCGTCCACCTGTAGTGTCTACAGATGTTATTGTAGGTTGTCCCATGCTGCCATAGTGTCCGGTGCAATAGGGATCCATCATCCAAAACGTAATGGCCTTGTCTAGATGGTCCGCTAACATCTACTGTATAGGGATCAACGTCCAGATAGCACATGCAAGTGCTGGTTTGTTTGCTGGTCTCTTGGCATGCTTTGTTTCAAAGATTGCTGGAGGATAACTTCAAAGTTCGAACTGGAAGATCACTTCTAACTGATCAGTATTTGTTCCTGCAGTAATAAGTCGTTGAAACAGTAATTGTGGATCTATCTGAATTGTTCGTTGATTTCGACGGCTGATGCACAAAGTGTTACAACTTGGCCTCTTCTCCTGAAAGTGTGTTGCAGAACCTTTTTTCTCTGTCATTGATTTCAGGATGTTGTTTCCTAAATCTTTTGCTGTGTCTACATTTACCCTGCTGTCAGCATTGATACTAGTCGCAATACTGCCAAACTGAGTTCGTCACTGATTGGATTTCGTGATTTCAGAAGCTCCCACAGCTCACAAGTGCCAGACATATCCTTTTCTTGTCTTGCTTTTGTCAAGTCCTTGTGTTGTAGTTTGCACTAGTAAGCTGCTGCATTGCATTATTTACCTCTGAGCAAAGAGGGTGCGACAGCAACCAGATAAGGCGCTGGGTTTCTTTCATGCCTTGACCTCTGGTTAAACCTCCACCCGTCTTCACGCTGCGCATGACAAGATCAGAAGAAAGTCCAGCCCAGAGCGATCTGATCTACATACAACATGAAGTCCTTGGCTGAAGTGTCTTTAAACCTCTGGGTGCGTCTCATGAAGCTTAGCAATATGCTGTAAGTATATATGACGTAATTTTATGTACAGGTTATGCCCTGCAGCAGCTAAGTAAGGCAGCATCCCATGCATAGCTTGTATATGGAGTTTCCAGATGCCTACATCGTTCTCCTTTGAAGAACTTGAAGAACTTGCGTAGAGTGTACATCATCGTCATAGATTGCAGCCACAATTTTGCTGTGCATGAGACTTACATTTCTTCTTTGTTTTCTCACGCCTCTCAACAACTGTGGCCACTCTTGTGATCGGCAGGCTTCTTACCATCCAAAAGTTCATCGTGCAGACCACTTACTGCTTCCAGATCTGTCCGTGTCACCTCAATAGTTCGATTGGAAGGAGCCTTTTTTGGTATAGGTATTAGTTCTGTTAGGACAATTGAGTTCACATAATGAACCTCATTATCCATCTCGAATACATTCTGGGGTGAAGCAATGCAAGGTGGCTTTACATTGAACTCTTCTGAGACGACCGTGACACTGGCAGTTGACTCTACAAGAAAGAGACTTCAAACTGCTCGCTGTACTGCTTCTCCGTTCAACATGTGGGTATTATTGGTATTCTGTAGAGTGTTTCCAATAGTTCCTGTAGCCCTGATCCTGCCATTAGGTGACCAATGCTGCCGATAAAAGCTCACTTGAGTGTAGAATCCGCCTGATCTCAACACTATGGAACGTAATGAGCAATCCTCAGGTTGGCTCTCGATTACCTGTAAGGCCTTCCACCACAGTGACTGTTTTGGTAGCCATTTTATATTTATGTATATGAAGTTATAGCCAAATCAGCTCATACTGTGTTCGAATAGCTTCCTTGGTACTGAGAACCATAGTTTATCATATAAAATATTTGAAAAATATGAATTAGAAGTCAAAATATGGCTAATATGTTATGGTGGCCAAAGAGAAACCTTTGTTGCAGTTTGTGATGGGTTCAGCTGTGAATGGCCATAGAGTGACTGGACACCTGATGGTGTTAAGGTTGGTGTGTTGGGTGTAAACGGGTCTGCCCTCTGCAGTTTCCTATGTTGTTATAAGAAAATGGAGGAAACTGCAGCGGGTCTATTGGCCCATACTGGGCAGTCCCATTTACATCCAACCCCTATCGCTCATATATCCACCCAACCTATATTTGAAGCTATCCAGCGTATTCGAGTTAATGTTGATGTTTGGTAACTTGTTGCACTCATCCACTACTCTATTTTATGTTATTATTGGTCATCGTAATTTATTTTATTAATTTATTTCATTAATTCATTTAATTTTATTCATTACTCAAAACAAATCAGTAATACAAAAAATCTACTAATATACATGATAACATATTAACATAGTAATTGAGAGTCAACACTCACAGAGAAGCATTACAACGGCTCATCTTAGGATTGTCAAAGGCGCTTTTGGTCAGCCAATAGTACCTGGGGCTGAGGAGGCAGCAGCAGTATTTGTCCGAGGTTCAGGTCAGGTTATTGTGAGGATAGACCAATAGAAAGTGGAGGGATCAGCTGTGATGTCGCTGAGGCTGAGACTGTAGCATACACTTGGGCTTTCCTCGCAGGTCAGGTCATTGTGGGAACAGAAAAGTCAGGGATCAGCTCAACTGTGAACATAAGAATGGAGGAAATAGGCAGTGGGCCTATTGGCCCATACTGGGCAGTCCCATTTACATACAACCCGTATCACTCATATATCCGTCCAACCTATGTTTGAAGCTATCCAGCGTGTTCGAGTTAATGATGATGTTTGGTAATTTGTTCCACGCGTCCACTACTCTATTTCCAAACCAATGTTTACTTATCTCGCGCCTAAATAATATATTTTTTTTAATTTAAAACCATTGCTACAACCTCACTCCTGGTTGGATAGGTTAAGTACCTTTGTTATATCACCTTTGTTTAACCCTGGCTTCCATTTATACACCTCTACGTCTCTCGAGCGAGTGCAAATTCAGATGCTTAATCTGTCTCTGTACTTACGTTCCTAATGCTCGGGATTAGTCTTGTCATCCTCCTCTGTATGCTTTCTAGGGATTCGATATCCATTCTGTAGTGCGGTGACCAGCACTGAACAGTCACAATACGGTCAGTGACTTCGAAACCGAAGCCAAAAAACCCTGGCCTCCAGAAGCCCCATGTCTGACTGGAATAATCACGTACATACTGGAATAATAATCACGTACACACTGGACTAATCACGTACATACTGGAAGAATAATCACGTATATTCTGAAATAAGAAACACAACAGAATAACATGTGCATATTTTACCCGTGTATCAAGAAACTGTATTAGCCTTGTTGGTTCTTGGTCACGTCTAGGTGAGTGGGGGAGAGGTGAGAGGGATGGAGTGGGGGTGAGCGTGAAGGAGAATGGGGGAGGGAGAAATGAGAGAAGGATAGTGGGGTGTGAGTGGAAGAGGGAGGGAGTGAGGGTGAGAGTAGGGGGAAGGAGTGAGGGTGAGAGTAGGGGGAGGGAGAGGTGAGTGAAGGATAGTGGGAGTTGAGAGAGGAGAGTGAGGGAGATGGGTGAGAGAGAAAGAAAAGGGGAAAATTTTGTGCTCTTTCAAGACCTGACTTGACCAACACTGGAGCAGGTTCAAATATATTCAGGAGCCAGTGCATGCCCAGTACATGCCAACAGTGTGTAACAGAGACGGCTAACGAGCCGATCAGGGATGAAGAGGATAAAACTAAAGGTAAAAAAGAGAGATTGGAGTTAGGGGAAGAGGCGGGAGGGAAGACGAGTGTGGGAAAGCGACGAAGAATGGGAATGAGGACAAGTGATAAAGAAAATGGAAGGAATCCGTCAGTGGAAGAAAATGTGTGTGAGGGAGAGAGAGACGAACTGGAGGAGAAAATACATAAGAAACATCTTAGTACATGGTGAAGTGTCTTGATACATTGTGAAGTGTCTTGATACACACTGAAGTATCTTAATACATTGTCAAGTGTCTTGATACACACTGAAGTGTCTTGATACATTGTCAAGTGTCTTGATACACACTGAAGTATCTTAATACATTGTGAAGTGTCTTGATACATTGTGAAGTGTCTTGATACATGGTGAAGTGTCTTGAGACATTATGAAGTGTCGATACATGGTGAAGTGTCTTGAGACATTATGAAGTGTCTTGATACACACTGAAGTGACGTGTCTTGATACATTATGAAGTGTCTTGATACACTGTAAAGTGTCTTGATATATGGTGAAGTGTCTTGAGACATTATGAAGTGTCTTGATACATGGTGAAGTGTCTTGAGACATTATGAAGTGTCTTGATACATTGTAAAATGTCTTGATACATTGTAAAGTGTTTTGATACATTGTAAAGTGTCTTGATACATGGTGAAGTGTTTTGATACATGGTGTAGTGTCTTGATATATGGTGAAGTGTCTTGATACATTATGAAGTGTCTTGATACATGGTGACGTGTCTTGATACATTATGAAGTGTCTTGATACATTATGAAGTGTTTTGATACATGGTGAGGTGTCTTGATACATTTTGAAGTGTGTTGACACATTTTGAAGTGTGTTGAAACATTATGAAGTGTCTCGATACATTATGAAGTGTTTTGATACATGGTGTAGTGTCTTGATACATTATGAAGTGTCTTGATACATTATGAAGTGTCTTGATATATATATATATAGTGAAGTGTCTTTTTACATTATGAAGTGTCTTGATACATGGTGACGTGTCTTGATACATTTTGAAGTGTCTTGAAACATTATGAAGTGTTTTGATACATGGTGAAGTGTCTTGATACATTTTTGTAGTGTCTCGATACATTATGAAGTGTTTTGATACATGGTGTAGTGTCTTGATACATTATGAAGTGTCTTTTTACATTATGAAGTGTCTTGATACATGGTGACGTGTCTTGATACATTTTGAAGTGTCTTGAAACATTATGAAGTGTTTTGATACATGGTGAAGTGTCTTGATACATTTTGAAGTGTCTTGAAACATTATGAAATGTTTTGATACATGGTGAAGTGTCTTGATACATTTTGAAGTGTCTTGATACATTATGAAGTGTCTTGATACATTTGAAGTGTGTTGATACATTTTGAAGTGTCTTGATACATTATGAAGTGTCTTGATATATGGTGAAGTGTCTTGATACATTATGAAGTGTCTTGATACATTATGAATTGTCTTGATACATTATGAAGTGTTTTGATACAATGTGAAGTGTCTTGATATATGGTGAAGTGTCTTGATACATTATGAAGTGTCTTGATACATGGTGACGTGTCTTGATACATTATGAAATGTCTTGATACATTATGAAGTGTCTTGATACATGGTGAAGTGTCTTGATACATTATGAAGTGTCTTGATACATTATGAAGTGTCTTGATACATGGTGACGTGTCTTGATACATTATGAAGTGTCTTGATACATGGTGACGTGTCTTGATACATTATGAAGTGTCTTGATACATTATGAAGTGTCTTGATTCATTATGAATTGTCTTGATACATTATGAAGTGTTTTGATACAATGTGAAGTGTCTTGATACATGGTGACGTGTCTTGATACATTATGAAGTGTCTTGATACATTATGAAGTGTCTTGATACATTATGAAGTGTTTTGATACAATGTGAAGTGTCTTGATATATGGTGAAGTGTCTTGATACATTATGAAGTGTTTTGATACAATGTGAAGTGTCTTGATATATGGTGAAGTGTCTTGATACATTATGAAGTGTTTTGATACATTATGAAGTGTCTTGATACATGGTGACGTGTCTTGATACATTATGAAGTGTCTTGATACATTATGAAGTGTGATTATGAAGTGTCTTGATACTTGATACAATGTAGTGTCTTGATATATGGTGAAGTGTCTTGATACATTATGAAGTGTCTTGATACATGGTGACGTGTCTTGATACATTATGAAGTGTCTTGATACATGGTGACGTGTCTTGATACATTATGAAGTGTCTTCATTATGAAGTGTCTGATACATGGTGACGTGTCTTGATCTTGATACATTATGAAGTGTCTTGATACATGATATGAAGATGTCTTGAGTGGACATGGTGACGTGTCTTGATACTTGAAGTGTCTTGATACATTATGAAGTGTCTTGATACATGGTGACGTGTCTTGATACATTATGAAGTGTCTTGATACATTATGAAGTGTCTTGATACATGGTGACGTGTCTTGATACATTATGAAGTGTCTTGATTCATTATGAAGTGTCTTGATACATTATGAAGTGTCTTAATACATGGTGAAGTGTCTCGAAGCTCGACAAAATCCTAGAACACTGACACTGCTCTGAGACACACCATGGGCTGCTCTGAGACACAACACACCATGGGCTGCTCTGAGACACAACACACCATGGGGTGCTCTGAGACACACCATGGGCTGCTCTGAGACACAACACACCATGGGCTGCTCTGAGACACACCATGGGGTGCTCTGAGACACAACACACCATGGGGTGCTCTGAGACACACCACGGGCTGCTCTGAGACACACCATGGGCTGCTCTGAGACACACCATGGGGTGCTCTGAGACACAACACACCATGGGGTGCTCTGAGACACACCATGGGCTGCTCTGAGACACACCATGGGGTGCTCTGAGACACAACACACCCCAGAACTCTCAGACGTGTGGGAACAAGAAACAACTAACCAGGAATTAGGATTATAACTTTACCTCATCCAACACTCTTAACTAATTAAGGTAAAAGCCGGCAGGTGATTATGCTCGGTTCGGCCTGGCTGCTGGTCTGGTCTGGCTGCTCGTCTGGTGTGGCTGCTGGTCTTCCGTGGCTATCGTTCTGGCCTCCCTGTTGGTCTGGCCTGGCTGACGGTCTGGCCTGGATATCGGTCTGGCCTCCCTGTTGGTCTGGCTTGGGTATCGTTCTGGCCTCCTTGTTGGTCTGGCCTGGCTGTCGATCTGCCCTGTCTATTGGTCTGGCGTGTCTATCGGTGTGGCCTGTCTATCGGTCTGGCCTGGCTGCTGGTCTGGCCAAGCTCTCGGTTTGACCTGGCTCTCGGTCTGGCCCACTTGCTGATGTGTACTGTGGTCTAGGATGTGTTTGTTTGCCTTTTTTTGTTTTGTCGTTACTCTGAAAGTGTGTGAAGGGCCTAAAACAGTATATTGACCAGGTAATAACAGTGCAATGACCAGGTAATAACAGTGCAATGACCAGGTAATAACAGTGTAATGACCAGGTAATAACAGTGTAATGACCAGGTAATAACAGTAATGACCAGGTAATAACAGTGTAATGACCAGGTAATAACAGTGCAATGACCAGGTAATAACAGTGTAATGACCAGGTAATAACAGTGCAATGACCAGGTAATAACAGTGTAATGACCAGGTAATAACAGTGTAATGACCAGGTAATAACAGTGCAATGACCAGGTAATACCAGTATAATGACCACGTGATAAGTGTAATGACCAGATAATAATAGTGTAATGACCAGGTAATAACAGTATAATGACTGTATGTATATTATGTATGCTGGATTATATAATATGTATGTATATTATGTATGTGCTCCATTTATGTATTATTTATTCACCCTAGCTAGCAGCGTGTGGCAATGTAATTACCATATCCCACATGCTTAATTAATGTGCCTGGCGACGTATGGAAGCTGCTAATGTATCACTTGCCATGCGTCGTCTATAGAACAGTTGACAAGCAGCCAAGCTGAGGAGCGGTACTCCCCTTTGTGTACATATCTCTTATCCAGTAAATCGAACCTACAAAATCTATACAGGTGTTTGTGTTCTCTCCTGTATATTGAACTTAGTACCCAGAACATAACATGGCGCAGTGTGTACTTTTACTGGATAATTACGAGTGACAGTGCAAAGTTTGTGGAAAGCCGGCTTATGGACCCCTTGCCCTGTGTCAACCGCCGCCCGCCACCCCTCCTCGAAGAATTTAGCAACTTTGAGCAGTGTCAGTGACAGTGATTTTCTGTGAAGTGTTTAGTGCATTGTGTGTTTCGTGCCATACATGTGTGACCTTGTTCTAAAGGATTCCCAAGGTGTAAGGCATGTTCAGGGGATTTGTGGGGAGTAGAGTTCAGTGCACCCTCCTCTGACCGCGTCCAGAGGGTAACTGGCGACTGACTGTGAGTCGCCGCCTCTCCCTCCTCACCCTCACAGCGTCGTCTCCACACCCCTTCACAGCTCGAGGAGACCGCTCTCACTGCCCGCGCGCACACACACATACATGTACTAACACTCACTGACCGCGGCGGCTCCCTTATATATATTTTATATATATAACCTACTTATCTGTGTGTTTAATTAATTTTTTGTCTGAAATCTTGTTGATACGACGGGCTGACCGGTCAACACCGATTTAGACACAGTACACAGATGAAGTAGTTATGTCTCATGCCTTAAGTAGCCGTGGACCCAGCGTCTGGATGAGTCAGGCGGATGATAGCTCCGCAGAGATGGATGACATGGCTGACCACGACGCTCCAGCTCCCACAACATCGCGCAGCCCTTCACCTCGATATTAAGCGTTGTCTCCAGAGATAATTGCTTTAATGAAGTTTATGAGAGATGAAAGGCGCGAGGATGAAGCTAACAGACGTGTGGCGGATGAACACAGAAGGCAAGCAGAGGCAGAGAAAGACCACCAACGGAGGTTGGAAGACAGTGCACGGTTTGAAGCTTTGATATCTCGCCTCACTGTTAACCAAGCCCCTGGCTCTAACACTGCCTCGGTACTGACTGGTTCAGATACCTCATCAATGCTCTCTTCACGCCCACCTCCCCACCTAAAGCAGCTGCTCAAACACCGCCCATCTTGAAGCCTGATGTGAATTTCCAGACTTTTCGTGAATGGCGGCGACGGTGGACTGATTATACTACAATGGTGGATCTCCAGAGTTTGTCACAGCCTAAACAACTCATCCAGCTGCGTATGTGCCTGTCCTTGGAAATTCAGCATGTCTTAGAACATACGTTGCAGGTACTTCCGACCTCTTCGCTGTCTGTAGAGGAGGTACTGGACATTCTACAACGGCCCATCAAAGGACAGCAGAATGAAGCTCTGCGCAGGAGGGAATTGTTTAGCTGCAGACAGATGGAGGGTGAGACTTTTGAAGCCTTTTATGTACGTCTTAAGAGAGCCTCGGAAGAGGTAGATATATGTCTAGGCCACCACCAGCAGTGCGAGGAGACCCAGTTGAAGCAGGTGATCCTGATGGGTGTTAAGGACGAGGAACTTGTCCAACGCCTCACCTCCCTCGACTCTTCCTCTTCTCTCAAGGATGTGTTGACGATATGTCGCTCCTATGAGGCTGCCAGGTGTGCCACCTCTGCCATCCGAGCTCCCCCAACAGCTGTACGCGCTGTGTCCCGGTACAAGAAGGACAAGAAGTCTGCTCCTACGCCTTCGCCCACCACGTCCACGCCCGGCTCATTTTGTAACAACTGTGGTAAGCAGCACGGAACACAGGCGTGTCCAGCTGCTGAGTCTACATGCAACAGTTGTGACCGTAAGGGCCACTGGTCACTCACAGTACGGTGCCCAGCCAAACGCGTCCAGTGCAACGTGTGCGGTCGTTTGGGCCACTATGACAAGTGTTGCCCTTCCAACAAACCCAAGGGACAGCGTCGGCGGAAGCTTCAGCGCCCTCCCACCAGAGAGGGCCGCCCACAGTCTTCCAATCAGAAGCATGACGACCCTGGACAACGCTCGAGCCATATTAGGAATGTGTGCTCCCCCCCGCGTCCCAGGACCAAAGTCCCCCAGTACATCAGTGTCATTGTGACCTACCGTAGTGTGTCATCCCGTCTTCAGATGTTGCCTGACACCGGCGCTGATGCTACAGTCATCGGTCCCCAGCATTTGCAATGCTTGGGGCTCTCTCCGAGTGATCTAGGACCGCCCCCCAAGGATCTCCGCTTTATGGCAGATGGTTCACAGATGACCCCGGCCCTGGGTTCACTCCAAGCACAAGTCACCTTTGGCAACAGGTCGTGTCAAGCCTGGATTGATGTGCATAACGGTGTCCCGACTCCTTTGCTGTCCTACAGACATTGTCAAGAGTTGGCCATCATCTCCCAGGACTTCCCCAAACCTATTCTTGAGGTAAAACACGCCAACAGGGTGCAAAAAGGGAGCAGCAACGACCCTGCTGCCGCCCTACCCCTGCCTCTTACCAGTGACACCTCTCCTTCGGATGCTCGGAAGTACTTCCTGAAGGAATTCAGCGACGTTCTGGTGACCAAGTCCGCTCTGGAATCCAAGCCTCTCAAGAAGATGGCAGGTCCCCCCATGAGGATCCACCTGAGGGACGACGCGAAGCCCTTCGCTATTTACACCCCTCGACTGGTTCCCCTGGCCTTCCGCGAGGCGGTCAAAAACGAGGTGGACTCCATGGTCGCCCAAGAAATTATTGCACCAACCGGCGATGACCCGTCTCCATGGTGTCACCCTATGGTTGTCGTCGCAAAACCTAAAGGTGGTGTTCGGATCACCACTGACCTCTCCAAGCTCAACAGCCAGGTGTCTCGTCCTGCGCACCCTTCTCCCACGCCCTTTGCAGCTATACGCAGTGTGAACCCGAAGGCGCGCTTCTTCACGACGATGGACGCCCTGTGTGGATACTGGCAGATAGAGCTTGCCGAAGAAGACCGACCACTCACAACTTTCATCACCCCGCATGGACGTTACAGTTATTGCTGTGGCCCCATGGGATTCGCCGCTACAGGAGACGCTTTCTGTCTTCGAGGTGACATGGCTCTACAAGGTCTGGCAAACTGCGTGAAAGTGGTCGACGACATACTCGTGTACGACGAGGATTATATGGATCACCTCTGCCGTATCTACGAGGTACTCAACAGGTGCCGGAAGCACGGCTTCACCCTAAATGCCGACAAGTTTGTTCTGGCTAGCTCTTCAGTTGACTTTTGTGGGTACACCCTCTCAGGGAATGGTATTGCAGCTGACCCAGAGAAGGTCCGCGCCATCACGGATTTTCCCACCCCTGCTAACCTCACCGACTTGAGGTCCTTCATCGGTCTCGTCAACCAGTTAGCAGAGTTTTCGTCGGACATCTCCGCAGCTGCTCAACCACTTCGCCCCCTGATGAGCCCCAAGAGGACATTCCTGTGGACTCCCGACCACGACAAGGCCTTCCAGCAAGTGAAACAGGCCCTATCTCGTCCACCTGTCCTCGCCACGTTTGACCCAGCCTTGCCGACAGTTCTGCAGACAGATGCCTCACGCTTGTATGGCGTGGGATACGCCCTACTGCAGGATCATGGTGGAGGGCAGTTCCGGCTCGTCCAGTGTGGCTCGCGTTTCCTCTCGGACACTGAGACGCGCTACGCCACTATTGAGTTGGAGCTGTTGGCTGTGGTTTGGGCAATGTCCAAGTGCAGGTTTTACCTCATAGGCCTGCAACACTTTCACCTAGTGACCGACCATCGCCCGCTTGTCCCGATCCTCAACCACTACACGCTAGACGCTGTTGAGAACCCTCGCCTCCAGCGTCTGAAAGAGAAGCTCTCGGCGTACATCTTCACAGCAGTGTGGCGTGCTGGTAAGGATGTCTGCATCCCTGATGCCTTATCCGGCTCTCCTGTCAGCCGCCCTACTCCAGAAGACCATGTGCTCGACGCCGACCTCGCTCTTTCCGTCAGGACTGTGGTCACTCTCCATGCCGTCCAATCCCTTCGTTCGGACCTGTCACCAGATGACGACAAGGTAATGGAGGACCTTCGAACAGCGGCCCGAGATGACCCTTCCTACGTCCGACTTGTCGAGTGTGTGAGGAATGGATTTCCTAGCAACCGCTACGATCTTCACAACACCCTGCTCCCGTATTGGAAACTCCGCGATGAACTCTACTGCGACGGAGACCTTGTTCTGTACGGAGCACGTGTAGTTGTCCCTGCTGCACGTCTTGGCTCGCCTTCACGACAGTCACCGTGGAGCTGAGGCCACCAAACGACGTGCACGACAGACTGTGTTCTGGCCCGGCATCAACTCCGACATCTCCAATGTTGTCCGTGCGTGTGAGCCCTGCCAAGTATTACAACCCAGCCAGCAGCAGGAACCCTTCATGAGTGACGACAACCCCACCCGCCCTTTGAGTCTGTGTCGGCCGACTTTTTCTGTGTGTCAGGAAAGTCCTTCCTTGTTATCGTCGACCGTCTCTCTGGTTGGCCGGTTGTCATCAAGTGCGGTAATGACACGACGTCTGCCGCCACCATCAGCAAGTTCCGCCACCATCAGCAAGTTCCGCCACTACTTCCGTGACGTGGGCGTTCCTGTACCCCTGCGAACCGACGGAGGGCCTCAGTTCACAAGGCGGGACTTTGCTGTGTTCCTTGACCGATGGGGAGTCCAGCATGTGTTGTCATCGCCCCATTACCTGCAGTCCAACGGCCACGCTGAGGCTGCTGTCAAATCCCTGAAGCACCTCATCCTTAAGGTGGCCCCTTCTGGGAACATTGACTGCGAGGCCTTCGACCGGGGTCTTCTTGAACTCCGCAACACACCGAACTACACCGGACGCTCCCCTGCCCAGGTTTTGTATGAACGCCTCCTTCGTTCTTGTGTCCCTGCTCACCCTCAATCCTTCTCCAAGGAGTGGCAGGCCAAGACAGAGGATTGTGATCGCCGAGCCGCCGAACGCGTTCAGGACGTCGTCGCCCGCTACAACGACCACGCCCGTTCTCTCCCCAGGTTGAGTGTCGGCACCCAAGTCCGTGTTCAGGACCCGACCTCCCTACGTTGGGACAAAGTAGGCGTAGTCATGGGTCTCGGCAGGTCACGGGACTACCAGGTGCGGTTACCCAGTGGTCGTGTGCGGTGGAGGAACCGCCGTTTTCTCCGCCCCGTAACAATGCCTTCTGCTGGCCCCGCCACCAGTGTTGAGTCCCATACCCTTCCCAGTGATGAAGTCCCTCGACGCTCAGAACGGATCCAAAAGAAAAGGTCCGCTCAAGACTTTGCTATGAGCGTATAGGGGGGAGGGAGGTGTATGTATATTATGTATGCTGGATTATATATTATGTATGTATATCATGTATGTGCTCCATTTATGTATTATTTATTCAGCCTAGCTAGCAGCGTGTGGCAATGTAATTACCATATCCCACATGCTTAATTAATGTGCCTGGCGACGTATGGAAGCTGCTAATGTATCACTTGCCATGCGTCGTCTATAGAACAGTTGACAAGCAGCCAAGCTGAGGAGCGGTACTCCCCTTTGTGTACATATCTCTTATCCAGTAAATCGAACCTACAAAATCTATACAGGTGTTTGTGTTCTCTCCTGTATATTGAACTTATTACCCAGAACATAACAATGACCAGGTAATAACAGTGTAATGACCAGGTAATACCAGTATAATGACCACGTAATAAGGGTAATGACCAGGTAATAACAGTATAATGACCAGGTAATGACAGTATAATGACCAGATAATAACAGTGTAATGACCAGGTAATAACAGTATAATGACCAGGTAATAACAGTATAATGACCAGGTAATAACAGTGTAATGATCAGGTAATAACAGTATAATAACCAGGTAATAACAGTATAATGACCAGGTAATAATAGTGTAATGACCAGTTAATAACAGTATAATAACCAGGTAATAACAGTATAATGACCAGGTAATAATGGTGTAATGACCTGGTAATATCAGTATAATGACCAGGTAATAACAGTGTAATGACCAGGTAATAACAGTGTAATGACCAGGTAATAACAGTATAATGACCAGGTATTAACAGTGTAATGACCAGGTATTAACAGTGTAATGACCAGGTAATAACAGTGTAATGACCAGGTAATAAAGGTGAAATGACCAGGCAATAATAGTATAATGACCAGGCAATAACAGTATAATGATCAGGTAATAAAGGTGTAATGACCAGGTAATAACAGTGTAATGACCAGGTAATAACAGTATTATGACCAGGCAATGGCAGTGTAATGACCAGGTAATAACAGTGTAATGACCAGGTAATAACAGTATAATGACCAGGTAATAACAGTGTAATGACCAGGTAATAACAGTGTAATGACCAGGTAATAACTGTATATATTGAATTGCGTAATAGTAATGATCACAAAATAATATATAATGCACTGTACAACAGCAATAATGACCAGGTAATAAAGGTGTAATGACCAGGCAATAATAGTATAATGACCAGGCAATAACAGTATAATGATCAGGTAATAAAGGTGTAATGACCAGGTAATAACAGTGTAATGACCAGGTAATATCAGTATAATGACCAGGTAATAAAGGTGTAATGACCAGGTAATAACAGTGTAATGACCAGGCAATAACAGTGTAATGATCAGGTAATAAAGGTGTAATGACCAGGTAATAACGGTGTAATGACCAGGCAATAACAGTGTAATGACCAGGTAATAATAGTGTAATGACCAGGTAATAACAGTATAATGACCAGGTAATAACAGTGTAATGACCAGGTAATAACAGTGTAATGACCAAGTAATAACGGTGTAATGACCAGGTAATAACAGTGTAATGACCAGGCATTAACAGTGTAATGATCAGGTAATAATAGTGTAATGACCAGGCAATAACAGTGTAATGACCAGGTAATAATAGTGTAATGACCAGGTAATAACAGTATATTGACCAGGTAATAACAGTGTAATGACCAGGTAATAACAGTGTAATGACCAGGTAATAACAGTGTAATGACCTGGTAATAATGGTGTAATCATCAGGTAATAATAGTGTAATGACCAGGTAATAACGGTGTAATGACCAGGTAATAACAGTGTAATGACCAGGTAATAACAGTATAATGACCAGGCAATAACAGTGTAATGATCAGGTAATAATAGTGTAATGACCTGGTAATAATGGTGTAATCATCAGGTAATAATAGTGTAATGACCAGGTAATAACAGTGTAATGACCAGGTAATAACAGTATAATGACCAGGTAATAATAGTGTAATGACCAGGTAATAATGGTGTAATGACCAGGTAATAACAGTGTAATGACCAGGTAATAACAGTGTAATGACCAGGTAATACCAGTATAATGACCACGTAATAACAGTATAATAACCAGGTAATAACAGTATAATGACTGTATGTATATTATGTATGCTGGATTATGTATTATGTATGTATATTATGTATGTGCTCCATTTATATTTATTCAGCCTAGCTAGCAGCGTGTGGCAATGTTATTACCATATCCCACACGCTTAATTAATGTGCCTGGCGACGTATGGAAGCTGCTAATGTATCACTTGCCATACGTCGTCTATGGTAGTTGACCAGGACCTTAGCTAGGGAGCAGTGCGACCCACCTCTGTGTACATACTCTTATCCAGTAAACCGAACCTACAAAACTATACAGGTGTTTGTGTTCTCTCCTGTATATAGAACTTATTACCCAGAACATCTAACATGGCGCAGTGCGTAGTTTTACTGGATTATTACGAGTGATTAGTGCAAGTTTGTGGAAAGCCGGCTGATGGATCCCCGCCTTGGGTCAACCCCGAGTCATCCCTCGAAGAATTTCGCAACTTTGAGCAGTGTCAGTGACAGTGATTTTCTGTGAAGTGTTTAGTGCATTGTGTGTTTTGTGCCATTCATGTGTGACCTTGTTCGAACGGATTTCCAAGGTATACGGCATGTTCTGGGCATTTGTGGGGTGTAGAGCTCAGCGCACCCTCCTCTGACCGTTTACAGAGAGCGACTGAGCTACTCCTATCTCCACCCCCTCCCTCACAGCGCCGCCTCCACCCCCCCCTCACAGCTGGGGCGAGACGCTCTGCCTGCCTGGGACACACACATACATGTACTAACACTTGCTGACCGCGCGGTTCTTATATATATTTTATATATATAACCTACTTATCTGTGTATTTAATTAAATTTTTTGTCTGAAATCTTGTTGATACGACGGGCTGACCGGTCAACACTGATTTAAGACACAGTACACAGAGGAAGTAGTTATGTCTCATGCCTTACGTAGCCGTGGACCCAGCGCCTGGATGAGTCAAGCGGATGATAGTCCCCCAGAGATGGATGACCAGGCTGACCATGACACCCCAGCTCCCACAACATCGCGCAGCCCTTCACCTCAACATTCAGCGTTATCTCCAGAGATAATTGCCTTAATGAAGTTTATGAGAGATGAGAGACGCGAGGATGAAGCTCACAGACGTTTGGCGGATGAGCACAGAAGGCAAGCAGAGGCAGAACGAGACCACCAACGGAGAATGGAAGACAGTGCACGGTTTGAAGCCTTGATATCTCGCCTCACTGTTAACCAAGCCCCTGGCTCTAACACTGCCTCGGTACTGAATGGTTCAGATACCTCATCCATGCTTCCTTCACGCCCCCCAGCCCCACCTAAAGCAGCAGCTCAAACGCCGCCCATCTTGGAGCCTGATGTAAATTTCCAGACTTTTCGCGAATGGCGGCGGCGGTGGGCTGATTATGCTACAATGGTGGATCTCCAGAGTTTGTCACAGCCCAAACAACTCATCCAGCTGCGTATGTGCCTGTCCTTGGAAGTTCAGCGTGTCTTAGAACATACGTTGCAGGTACCCCCAACCTCTTCGCTGTCTGTAGAGGAGGTACTGGACGTTCTACAACGGCACATCAAAGGACAGCAGAATGAAGCTCTGCGCAGGAGGGAATTGCTTAGCTGCAGACAGACGGAGGGTGAGTCTTTTGACGCTTTTTATGTACGTCTTAAGAGAGCCTCGGAAGAGGTAGATATATGTTTAGGCCACCACCAGCAGTGCGAGGAGACCCAGTTGAAGCAGGTGATCCTGATGGGTGTCAAGGACGAGGAACTTGTCCAACGCCTCACCTCCCTCGACTCTTCCTCTTCTCTTCAGGATGTGTTGACGATATGTCGCTCCTATGAGGCTGCCAGGTGTGCCACCTCTGCCATCCGAGCTCCCCCTACAGCTGTACGCGCTGTTTCCCGGTACAAGAAGGACAAGAAGTCTGCTCCTACGCCTTCGCCCACCACGTCCACGCCCGGTTCATTTTGCAACAACTGTGGTAAGCAGCACGGAACACAGGTATGTCCAGCTGCTCAGTCTACCTGCAACAGTTGCGACCGTAAGGGCCACTGGTCACTCACAGTACGGTGCCCAGCCAAACGCGTCCAGTGCAATGTGTGCGGCCGTCTGGGCCACTATGACAAGTGTTGCCCTTCCAACAAACCCAAGGAACAGCGTCAACGGAAGCTTCAGCGCCCTTCTACCAGTGAGGGCCGCCCACAGTCGCCAAATCAGAGGCACGACGACCCGGGACAAAGCCCGACCCATTTTAGGAGGGTGTACTCGCATCCCAGGACCAAAGCCCCCCAGTACATCAGCGTCATCGTGACCTACGGCGGTGTGTCATCCCGTCTTCAGATGTTGCCCGACACCGGCGCTGATGCTACAGTCATCGGTCCCCAGCATTTGCGATGCTTGGGGCTCTCTCCAAGCGATCTAGGACCGCCTCCCGAGGACCTCCGCTTTATGGCAGATGGTTCACAGATGGCCCCAGCCCTGGGTTCACTTTATGCACATGTCACCTTTGGCAACAGGTCGCGTCAGGCCTGGATTGACGTGCATAATGGTGTCCCGACTCCCTTGCTGTCCTACAGACATTGTCAAGAGTTGGCCATCATCTCCCAGGACTTCCCAACACCGATTCTCGAGGTAAATTACGCCAACAGGGTGCACGAAAGGAGCAGCAACTACCCTGCTGCCGCCCTACCCCTACCTCTGGCCAGTGACACCTCTCCTTCGGTAGTTGTCCCTGCTGCATCACGTCCCCACGCCTTGGCTCGCCTCCACGACAGTCACTGTGGAGCCGAGGCCACCAAACGGCTTGCACGACAGACTGTGTTCCGGCCTGGCATCGACCCCGACATCTCCAATGCTGTCCAGGTGTGTAAGCCCCGCCACGTATTACAACCCAGCCAGCAGCAGGTACCCTTCATGAGTGACGACAACCCCACCCGCCCCTTTGAGTCTGTGTCGGCCGACTTTTTCTGTGTGTCAGGAAAGTCCTTCCTGGTTATCGTCGACCGTCTCTCTGGTTGGCCGGTTGTCATCAAGGGCGGTAATGACACGACGTCTGCCGCCACCATCAGCAAGTTCCGCCACTACTTCCGTGACGTGGGCGTTCCTGTACGCCTGCGAACCGACGGAGGGCCCCAGTTCACAAGCCGGGACTTTGCTGTGTTCCTTGACCGATGGGGAGTCCGGCATGTGTTGTCATCGCCCCATTACCCGCAGTCCAACGGCCACGCTGAGGCTGCTGTCAAATCCTTGAAGCACCTCATCCTTAAGGTGGCCCCTTCTGGGAATATTGACTGCGAGGCCTTCGACCGGGGTCTTCTTGAACTCCGCAACACACCCAACTACACCGGACGCTCCCCTGCCCAGGTTTTGTATGGACGCCCCCTTCGTTCTTGTGTCCCTGCTCACCCTCAATCCTTCTCCAAGGAGTGGCAGGCTAAGACAGAGGATTGTGATCGCCGAGCCGCCGAACGTGTTCAGGACGTCGTCGCCCGCTACAACGACCACGCCCGTTCTCTCCCCAGGTTGAGTGTCGGTACCCAAGTCCGTGTTCAGGACCCGACCTCCCTACGTTGGGACAAAGTAGGCGTAGTCATGGGTCTCGGCAGGTCACGGGACTACCAGGTGCGGTTACCCAGTGGTCGCGTGTGGTGGAGGAACCGCCGTTTTCTCCGCCCCGTAACACTGCCTTCTGCTGGCCCCGCCACCAGTGTTGAGTCCCATACCCTTCCCAGTGATGAAGTCCCTCGACGCTCAGAACGGATCCAGAAGAAAAGGTCCGCTCAAGACTTTGCTATGAGCGTATAGGGGGGAGGGAGGTGTATGTATATTATGTATGCTGGATTATGTATTATGTATGTATATTATGTATGTGCTCCATTTATATTTATTCAGTCTAGCTAGCAGCGTGTGGCAATGTTATTACCATATCCCACACGCTTAATTAATGTGCCTGGCGACGTATGGAAGCCAAGCACGGTCACTCTGCCATACGTCGTCTATGGTAGTTGACCAGACCTTAGCTAGAGCAGTGCTATCCACCTCTGTGTACATACTCTTATCCAGTAAACCGAACCTACAAAACTATACAGGTGTTTGTGTTCTCTCCTGTATATAGAACTTATTACCCAGAACATCTAACAATGACCAGGAAATAATAGTGTAATGACCAGGTAATAACAGTGTAATGACCAGGTAATAACAGTATAATGACCAGGTAATAACAGTGTAATGACCAGGTAATAACAGTGTAATAACCAGGTAATACCAGTATAATGACCACGTAATAACAGTATAATAACCAGGTAATAACAGTATAATGACCAGGTAATAACAGTGTAATGACCAGGTAATAATAGTGTAATGACCAGGTAATAACAGTATAATCACCAGGTATTAATAGTGTAAAGACCAGGTAATAACAGTATAATGACCAGGTAATAATAGTATAATGACCAGGTAATAACAATATAATGACCAGGTAATAATAGTGTAATGACCAGGTAATAATAGTGTAATGACCAGGTAATAACAGTGTAATGACCAGGTAATAATAGTGTAATGACCAGGTAATAACAGTGTAATGACCAGGTAATACCAGTATAATGACCAGGTAATAACAGTATAATGACCACGTTATAACAGTATAATGACCAGGTAATAATAGTGTAATGACCAGGTAATAACAGTATAATGACCACGTAATAACAGTATAATGACCACATGATATCAGTATAATGACCAGGTAAGAGACATAGAAAACAATACGACGTAAGCCATCATGTCTGTTCACCAGCCATATAACACCCAGTCTCGGCTACGAAATACGACTACGCTTCTTTTCACTATACAGTATATCGTGGATTAGCGAGCTCATTTGAGCTTATTTCACGTCGCTCGGCCAATGAATGGACGCATACAAGTGATTCATAACTTCAGCTTGCATAACACTAAGTGAGAAAATGTTGTTATGAATGGTTAGGATAACTTGTATTGTGAGAGAGAGAGAGAGAGAGAGAGAGAGAGAGAGAGAGGGGTGGAGGCGGCGGTTCCCCTCCGTATCCAACACTCGCCGCGTCGAAAATTAGTTCTGCCAAATTAAGCTAATTATCTTAATTATCCCACTTCTGAGATGTGAACACTGATGCTTCCTACTTATTAATGCCTTACAAGATGTTTGATGTTTCTCAATAAGTCTGTCAATACTTTTAAACGTATAAAAAAAAATCATTCTGAACACCATCACGAGCGCCGTTTAAATTAGGGGCGAGGACCTTTGGCGACATGGCGACCTCCTGAAGGTCAGGTTGGCGGTGTTGGCGAGACACGACAGGTCGGCGGTGTTGGCGAGGCACGACAGTTTGGCGGTGTTGGCGAGACACGACAATGTCCAGTAGCAGACTGGCAGGTTCTCACCATTATCTGCAATGTAAACACAACTGACTGAATCTTCCAGTGATACGTTGATAGACTTATTCTTTATTCTCGTTTGTTAATATTCCTAACCTAACCTAACCTAACCTGAGCTGATCTGTCCAAACGTATCCTAACCGAACCTATTCTAATCTTACCTATCTTAACCTTACATCCCCCAAATAGTGGCTAATATTTAGGTGAAATAAGCTGGACTAAGGTTCTTCAGGTGATGCTATGGTAATAGTAAAATATATGTGTATGAATCATTGAAAATACTGTTGAATATTTCTTAACCCCTTGTGTACGGGGTCTCCTCTCTGCTGAAGACACTCGTGTGACGTTAGCCAAATAAAATATTATAAGTGAAGGGGCTAATGTGGGTGAAAGAATATTTACCATTACTACCCGCGACGCTATGTTTCATAATCATCTGCGATACAGCTATACAATTTATGTGGTTTTTTTCGATATGGCGAAGAGGAAGATATTTTTTACTCACACGTGATAAAGACTCATGGCTTGTACTTAACGATGTTAGTGACACAGTATAGCCAGCAACCTGAGCTTGTTGTGCTTTTGTTAACAATATGGCGCTGGACTGAGACAACGATTGAGAAAACCTTTGTCAATACAACTAAAAGTGTGTGTGTGTGTGTGTGTGTGTGTGTGTGTGTGTGTGTAATAATAATAATAATAATAATAATAATAATAATAGTAATAATAATAATAATAATAATAATAATAATTAAAGGTATATTGAAAGAGTATGGCAACCGGAAGGCTGAAAATATACAGTTACATAATGGGGGAATGGGTCTCTTGATTTACAAATAATATACAAGTAACATGAGTGATACAAATATGATATATAATAACTAGGTGGGGAGAAGGTCAAACTACAGGACATTTCAACATAGTGACAGTGCAAAAAGTAAGATTGACTGGGAGTGAATACATTGGTAGCGTTCAGTGTGAGCGACAAGGGTGAGGTCTTCTGCATACTGAAGGTCAGTAATGGAAGCTGCCGACACCCTTGTTCCTGCCTGGAGTTGTCTTATGTTGAAAAGATCCTTCATCCGGTACTCGATGTCCACCCTGCCAGCTAAACTGGCACGGACACAAGTAAGGAAGGTAGCCAAGAAAATGGAAAAGAGAATTGGTGCTAGTGCACATCTTTGTTTTAACCCCGTTTGGATGGGGAAGAACTCAGACTGGGTGTCATTGTACAGGACACGGCCGTTCATGCCATCGTGGAGTTGCTTCACAATGGTGATGAATTTTGGTGGGCAGCCAAAACAGCTGAGGGTCTACCAGAGGGCTTACCTATTGACCGAGTCGAAGGACTTGGTTAGGTCGATGAAGGCTATGTACAGGTCCCAATACTGTTCTCTGCACTTTTCCTGTATCTGACGGGCAGCAAAGATCGTGTCAGTGGTGCCAAGCGATGGTCTAAAGCCACATTGGGATTCTGGGAGGAAGCTTTCCGCCTCGGGAAGAAGTCTGTTTAGGAGGACACGGGCGATAACCTTGCCAGCTACGGACAGCAGCGAGATCCGATCCTGTGGCAGTTGCCACAGTCGGGCCGGTCTCCCTTGTTCTTATAAATATTGACGATGAAAGCGTCTTTAAGAGCTTGGGGGATTTCCTTCTTTTCCCACACACGCATACATACACACAGGACCTCACCTGCAAATTGGGTGAGAAATTTCTGCACCATTCTTGACACCAGCTCCTACTTCCACCCGAGATCCCTCGTCCGCGAATTGCTATTCCACACCACAACTGCATCCAGCCCATACGAGCACATACTGATTGCTATAAGAACAGTTCAGTCCCAAACATTGTACAAATTATCAACAACTCGTAATCAACCAGTGCATTCGCTCCCAGCCAATCATACCTTTTTTGCACTGTTACTATGTTGAAATGCACTGTAGTATGACCTTCTCCCCACCTAGTTATTATACTCGTATGTCGTGTTTGTATCACTTATGTTACTTGTAAATTATTTATCAATCAAGTGACCCATCCCCCAATTATGTAACTGTATATTTTCAGCTTTCTGACTGCCATTCTCTTTCAATAAATTGTTAATTATTATTATTATTATTATTATTATTATTATTATTATACTCAGAAACATACACACACATACTGAAAACACACATACACACACACACACACACGTAATACCATCTGTGAGGAAGTTACTACACTATGTGTCTGCTCTTGAACACCTCAGCTCACATGATCTACGTGACCTCCACTGTAAACATTAATCTGTATGTTCACTGTATGTTCCTTCACCTTTCTCTAATGAAGGCTTTTGTTAAACCACCAATGTATGTAATAAGTCGTTTATGTCCAATGTATATTTTCAGCCTTCGGGCTGCAGAACTTTTTCAATAAACCGTTATTATTAATTATTATTATTATTATACACACACACACACACACACACACAACTACTGTACTACTACTTTTCTGTCACTTGGAATCGAGTATGACAACAATCCAACTATGATACAACTATACGAGTTATTAAGGATGTCACCTAGGTTGGTGCGTTCTGAGGTGACTAAAGAGGCCGATACGGGACCGACAGGGTCGATCACAGATGTTGCACATGTCGGGGGCTACTTCTAGTGCAGGAGGGGCGGCGACAGCATCTCTCCGGCGTTGGCGCTTGTCTCCTTCGTTATGCAATCGGGCTAACTCGAAAGTATTGACAACCTTCTTGTGTGGTGATCCTCCAAGGGTTACGGTGTGTGTGTGTGTGTGTTTTACTAAGACCTTAGTGTCATATATTAACAGTTAAGGAAGGTTAGATTAAGTTATGTTCCACATTCGAAAATTTACGAATTTTATGAACTTTGCTATGAACTCAAGAACGAACTGATATTTATTAATTTACTCTAAGACTAACCTAACTTAGCATAACCGAACTTAACATAAACTAACTTAACATAACCTAACTTAACATAACCTAATATAACATAACCTAACTTAACATAACCTAACTTAACATAAACTAACTTAACATAACCTAATATAATATAACCTAACTTAGCATAACCTAACTTAACATAACCTAACTTAACATAACCTAACTTAACATAACCTAATATAACATAACCTAACTTAACATAAACTAACTTAACATAACCTAACTTAACATAACCTAACTTAACATAACCTAATATAATATAACCTAATATAACATAACCTAACTTAACATAACCTAATATAACATAACCTAATATAACATAACCTAATATAACATAACCTAATATAATATAACCTAACTTAGGATAACCTAACTTAACATAACCTAATATAACATAACCTAACTTAACATAAACTAACTTAACATAACCTAACTTAACATAACCTAACTTAACATAACCTAACTTAACATAACCTAACTTAGCATAACCTAATATAACATAACCTAATATAACATAACCTAATATAACATAACCTAATATAATATAACCTAACTTAGGATAACCTAACTTAACATAACCTAACTTAACATAACCTAACTTAACATAACCTAATATAATATAACCTAATATAACATAACCTAACTTAACATAACCTAACTTAACATAACCTAACTTAACATAACCTAACTTAACATAACCTAACTTAACATAACCTAATATAATATAACCTAATATAACATAACCTAACTTAACATAACCTAACTTAACATAACCTAACTTAGCATAACCTAACTTAACATAACCTAACTTAAGATAACCTAATATAATATAACCTAATATAACATAACCTAATATAATATAACCTAATATAACATAACCTAACTTAACATAACCTAATATAATATAACCTAACTTAGGATAACCTAACTTAACATAACCTAACTTAACATAACCTAATATAATATAACCTAACTTAGGATAATCTAATATAACATAACCTAACTTAACATAACCTAACTTAACATAACCTAACTTAACATAACCTAACTTAACATAACCTAACTTAACATAACCTAACTTAACATAACCTAACTTAGCATAACCTAATATAACATAATCTAACTTAATATAACCTAACTTAACATAAACTAACTTAACATAAACTAACTTAACATAACCTAACTTAACATAACCTAACTTAACTTAACATAACCTAACTTAACTTGACCTAACTTAACTTAACCTAACTTAACATAAACTAACTTAACATAACCTAACTTAACTTAACCTAACTTAACTTAACCTAACTTAACTTAACCTAACTTAACATAACCTAATATAACATAACCTAACTTAACATAACCTAACTTAACTTAACCTAACTTAACTTAACCTAACTTAACTTAACCTCACTTAACCTAACTTAACACAAATTACCCTCACTTAATCCTAACCTAAACCGACCTGATAATGTTCAGTCGGCAAGAGTCCGGTAGAGTTTGATCCGATAAAGATATTTTTGTCCGGCGGTTGTTTTGTCCGGTAGAACATGGTGGTATTGACTTTGGGCTATAACGAACTATTGTCCTTACCAGAAGTGTCTTGGACAATCGCGACTCATCAATGACAAATACCTGACATTAATACCTGTCGTTATTACCTGACACTTGAGCCAGGTGTGTAGCTAATGATCACTTACACACACACTACACACAAACACACACACACACACACACATCCACACAAATATATACCTAGTTATTATATATCATATTTGTATCACTTATGTTACTTGTATATTATTTGTAAATCAAGAGACCCATTCCCCCATTATGTAACTGTATATTTTCAGCCTTCCGGCTGCCATACTCTTTCAATAACACACACACACACACACACACACACACACACACACACACACTATTACTAATACTTTTTTGTGACTCGGAATCGAGTATGACGATCATCCTTCTATTTTACAATGATTTATATTAAAAAGGATGTCACCTTCGTTGATGAGCTCTGAGGTGACTGGAGAGGCCAATAAGGGACCGGCAGGGTCGTCCACAGATGTTGCACGTATGAAGGGCTACATCTAGTGGAGGGGCGGCGACAGCATCTCTCCGGCGTTGGCGATTATCTGCTTCGGTATGCAGTCGGGCTAACTCGAAAGCATTGGCACCTTCTCGTGTGGTGCTCCTCCAAGCGTTACGGTGTGGAGTAATCGTCTCCCATGTGAGGGGGTCGATTTGGTACTTTTTCAGGTTTGTCTTAAGACTATCCTTATACCTTTTCAGTTGCCCACCAGCGTTACATTTACTATTCGGTAGGTGACTGTAAAGTAGCATGGCCAGTCCAACATAGTTGTTCATGGATTATGGTAGCCTTGATGCTTCTACAGATGGTATCGGCAAGAATACTGGCATTTGTTCTCTTGTCTTCCCAGCGAACTCAGAGGATGGAACGTAGAGTACTTTGGTAAAATTTTTCAAGTGCATTGAGGTGCCTCCTGTATGTGACCCATGTCTCGCTGCCATATAGCAGGGTGGGGAGGACCACTGTTCGATATACGTGTAACTTTATAGATAATTTCAGCTCCCTACAGCTGAAGACACAGCTGAGATACCAAAAATGGGTAACATTAGAGAGGGTAGTACCGTTAAGCTGGATAGATTGGTGGAGGTGTAGCTGAACCAGGTCAGGCTGAAAGAGAATCTGAGTCTTACGTACATTCACCTCAAAGCGAAGTGTGCATACGCATCTGCGTAGATGTTCAGGATCTCCTGTAGGTCACATTCAGTGTGAGTGACAAGGGTGAGGTCTTTTGCATACTGAAGCTCAGTAATGGAAGCTGCCAACACCTTGTTCGTGCCTGGAGTCGTCTTATGTTGAAATGACTCTTCATCCGGTACTCAATGTCCACCCCGCCGGCTAAATTGGAGCTGGCACGAGTAAGGAAGGCAGCCAAGAAAATGGAAAAGAGAGTTGGTCCCAGTATACACCCTTGTTTAACCCCCTTTTGCATGGGGAAGAAGTCAGACTATGTGCCATTGTGCAGGACACTGCCGGTTATTCCATCGTGGAGTTGCCTCACAATGGCGATGAATTTTGGTGGACAGCCAAAACGGCTGAGGGTACACCAGAGGGCTTCCCTGTTGACTGAGTTGAAGGCCTCGGTTAGGCCGATGAAAGCCATGTACAGGTCACAACGCTGTTCTCTGCACTTTTCCTGAATCTGACGGGCAGCAAAGATCGTGTCAGTGGTGCCACATGATGGTCTAAAGCAGGGGTGTCAAACTCATTTGCCAAGGCGGGCCAGATTTAATATGAGTACACAGTATGCGGGCCATGTAATATAATTATGAGCGGACGGCAGACTGCTGTAGCATTGGGCATGGGGATGGCTTCTGTCCACCTAGTGAAACGGTTGATGCAAGTGAAGATGTAGGTGCTACCGCAGGATGATGGAAGAGGTCCCACTATGTCGAGGTGCACTACTTGAAAACGTCCTTTGGGTATAGGGAAGGTTTCTAAAGGGGCCCGTGTGTGACGATGTATTTTGGAGGACTGACAGGCCAGGCACTGGGCAGGCCATTTCTTAGCATCTGTCTTGATGCCGGGCCAGACGACGCGATGCGTGAGGAGACGCTGGGAGGCCCGCACACCCAGGTGGCTGAGACCATGGATGCTGTCGAAAACAGTGCGGAAGTGGACGTGAGGCACGAACGGTCTAGGCTGCCCACAGGATACGTCACTCCATAATTTGATGTTCGTGCTGGGGATTGGGAGTTCTTGGAGTGTGAGGCCTGAGGGAGATGTCTTGTATGCTGCCAGGTCTTCGTCATTTTCTTGAGCCGCGGCGAGTTGCCCGTAATCGATGGGTGGGGATGAGGGGAGAATGTTGGATATACAACGAGAGAGGGCGTCTGCGATCTCGTTGTGGCTGCCTTTAATGTGTTGGACGTCGCTGGAGAACGCCGAGATATACGCCAAGTGGCGCAGGACACGAGGTGTATGTGACTGGGAGGCTGAAGTAAAGGCGTGGACGAGGGGCTTGTGATCAGTGAAGATGGTGAACTGACGGGCCTTGAGGAAGTGCTGGAAATGCTTGACAGCCAGGTATATGGCCAGGAGTTCTCGATCAAAGGCGTTGTACTTGAGGTGTGGTGGTTGAAGTCGTTGTGAGAAGAATGCAACGGGCATGAGAACTCCGTTGATCTCCTGCTGTAAGACGGCGCCCATTGCAGTAGAAGAAGCGTCTGTTGTGAGAGTGGTCCGGGCGCTAGGTGCGGGGTGGGCTAGGAGGGGAAGGCGTGTGATGTGCTGTTTGATAGCGGTGAATGCCGTAACAGCCTCTTGAGTCCACACAAGAGGCTTGTGAGACTTCTTTGGGAGTCCCTTGAGAAGGTCGTAGAGGAGAACTAGGACGGTGGCAGCGTTGGCAATGAAGCGGTGGTAATAACTGACTAAACCAAGGAATTCTCGGAGTTTCTTCGCCGTTTCAGGATTGGGGAACTCCTTGATAGCAGTTATCTTCTGTGGTAGGGGTTGGATGCCACTAGGCGAGACTCTGTGACCGAGGAAGTCGATGGAGGAGACTCCGAAGACGCACTTAACAGGGTGAACTTTCATGTTGTTGTTCTGCAGGCATTGGAGGAGGAGTTGTAGGTGGTGATGATGCTCGGCAGGCGTCGAAGATGCGACGAGGATGTCGTCATTGTAGACGGTGACAAAATCGAGGTCGCGAAGCATATGGTCCATGTACCTCTGGAAAGTCTGTGCTGCATTGCGTAGGCCAAAACTCATGAAAGTATACTCGAAGAGTCCGAATGGAGTGGTGATGGCTGTCTTCTGGGTATCTGCAGGTGCTTCAGGGATCTGGTGGAAGGCACGCTCCAAGTCGATCTTCGAGAAGATTGTCTTGCCATGAAGTTTGTGGTGGAAGTCCTGGACATGCGGAATAGGGTACCTGTCAGGTTTGGTGACGAGGTTCAGGGATCTGTAGTCGCCACACACCCTCCAGTCGCCGGATGATGGCTTAAGAACCATGTGAAGAGGCGATGCCCAGGGACTCTTAGAAGGACGAATGATGCTGTCTTGCAGTAGTCTGTTGAATTCCGCCTTGGCTGCGTTCAGGAGCTCAGGGCGTGAGAAGACTGGAGGTCCTTAGGTCTCGATGTGGTGGAAAATTCCCGACGTAGGTGGTGGGGGTGGAGAGACTCGGGGTGAGAAAAGTTCCTTGAACTCTTCGAGCAGGGGGAAGAACTCGTTGGACGGCGAAAGACAGGAGATAGTGTCGGTGTCTTTGGCACGTGAACCCTGGATCTTGCGTGCTGTAGGCTCATGGATGAGGCGACGATGGCTTCGGTCGACTCCGAGCTTGTGGAAGGTGAGGAAGTCGAAGCCAAGGATGGGTTGAGACTCGTCTGCGACTACGAATGACCAGCACAGAGTCTTGGGGAGACCGAGGTCTAAGGCGAGGGTGCGTGCGCCGTAGGAGGCGATGGGGGTACCGTTGGCGGCGAACAGGTCATAAGAGGGCTGCCTTGACTTGTCTTGTCGTGAGGGAGGGATGATACTGACCGATGAACCTGTGTCGACGAGGAATTTCGTGCTGGAGGTGCGGTCGGTGTCGTGTAGTAGTGAGATGCCTGAAGGGACGGGGGCTGAGGCGTCTACCAACCTCCGTTGTTGCCGTTTCCCGAGTAGGTGCAGTGGGGCTCACAGCGTTGAGCATTGGGGCCGAAACGCCAGTGATACCAGCAGAGGGTATATTCGTTGTGCTGGGGGCTGGCGGTGGTTTCCGGGGCAGGAAGGGCGCGTCGGGGATTGTAGGGCGCGGTGCGTGGGTTAGGAACAGGCCCAGCAGCAGGCATGGAGGAGCAGAACTGTTCAATGGTGTTCATACTGCGGCTTAAGTTTTGCAACAGGTCCCTGATGTCTTGTGAGATATTGCTCGGCTGAGGGGTGTTGACCCGGCTTACAAGTTCGGAGGTAAGTACTGGTGTGGTCGTTGGGTTGTCCGTGGCCTCTGGGCACGGAGCCGCGCACTCATTGAATATTCTATCTGCCGCGGTTGCGTACAGTTCAGGTGTCGTCGAGTAATTTACTGCGGATAGGGTGGTACGTACTTGTGTGGGGAGCTTTTGTGCGTGAAACTGGTGCAGGATAGGTTCGGGAAGTCTGTCTCTATGCCGGGAGTTCAGCCTACACATCTCCTCCCAGAGAAGTCCCGGAGTTTAGTTTCCAGGGGAGATAGAAGATAGGTTCTGCAGGAGACTGGGGCGGGTCCGTCGGTAATGCGTTTTTAAGGCGTCCCGCAGGGTGGCGGATTTGTTGTTCTCTGGAGGGTTGGAAGTAGTCCGTGATACATGCGTGGTGACTTCCGTGGGCAAGGAAGAGAGCAGGGCACCGTACTTTTGCTCGTCAGTAGCTTGTGAGCCGATGAGGATTGCTTCCACATGATCTAACCAGTCCTCGACGTTGTGGTTGAAAGTCGGTAGAGAGATCCGTCCGTCCTCCATCCTGTGCGAGTGCGTTTTTCCGGGGGTCACCAGTTGTAGGGTTACGTGAAGTTATTTTGTCTAGCACTCAGGATGGGATGGATGGAAACTCTAGGTGGTGGTTTTCTTATATAAAATATATTATATACAAGACAGCCTGGTGCTGGAGATGCCGTGTGGTGAGAAGCTTGCTCAGAAGACTCGTTCAGTGAGTAGCGTGTTTTAGGAGGTATCTGTGCAGGAGTTTCGTTAGAGGAGATGTTGCGTGTTGGTGTCCTCCATGTTGAATGAGAGCTGGACAGCGAGGAGCTTGCTTGGAGGAGGTGTTGCGTGTTGCTGTCCTCCATGTTGAATGAGAGCTGGACAGCGAGGAGCTTGCTTGGAGGAGGTGTTGCGTGTTCAGGGACGTAGGGTAGAATGAATCTCAATGGAGAGACTGAGAGCTTATATACACAGCAGCCGGAAGTAAACCCCTGGAAACTCGCCGGTTGCTGGACTCCGTTGCTAGGGTAAGCGTCGCAGGTGGTGACCCCCCCCCCCTGAAAAGCTCGCTGGTTGTTAGGATACTGTCCCATTGGTATGCGGCTACGCTGTTGTAGGGAGAGATCCACTACACTTTAACATACGGACCGTGAACAAAGTTCATGAAAATTTGCAACCTTTAAAAAGCTGCCTTGCTGAAATCCAGTCGACGGTAAATGCAGCTCGAACCATTTCAGAAGCAACAGGAATTTTGCACTACCTGAATAATGAAAAATTCGTGTTCTGGTTGGAGCTTTTTCATCAGATCATGCCTCATGTTGAAGTAATTTACAACCAAATGCAGTCTCTAGAAATTGCTGTATTTAAAGTACATGAATATAAAACAAATTTCAAAACTGCTATTTTAGAAATAAGAAACTCGAAGTACTGTGAGAATCCTTCAAGGACACTCATGGCTGAAGCAAAGGAAGTATGTGACTGCATATGTGTTGATATAGTGGAGAGATATTCTTTCACTAAACAATTAGTAGCTGCTAAATTATTCAACAAGAAAAGCTTCACTAGTTTTAAGAATAAACTGCCTACAGAAGAGATAGGAATGACCACTGAAGCATATCCCATGAGTGACAAAGACAAATTTGAAACTGAACTTAGAGTGTTCTACAGTAGGTCCGATATGCATGAATATTGCAGGATAATTAACCTGCTGAAATTTATCTTGGAAAATAATTTAGATGGTGTTCTTAGTGAGATTATGAAACTGATAAAAATCCTCTTGACAATTCCTATGACTACATCAGAGCTTGAACGCTGCTTTTCAACATAAAAAAGAATAAAAACTTTTCTGAGGAGCACTATGAATCAGGAAAGGATAAATGCACTTGCACTGATTTCAACGGAAAAAAATTTCTTTAACAGTCATCCAAACATCAATGAGAAAGTTGTTGACCTTTTCGTTCAATAAAAAACAAGAAGAATTGATTTTATTTTTAAATAAATTTGGATCAAGCTAGACTGGAGTATTTTATTATTTTTATCATTATATATATATATATATATATATATATATATATATATATATATATATATATATATATATATATATATATATATATATATATATATATGTAATATTCAGAAATTTCAGAGTAATTTCAAATGCCCCGCCATTAGCGATACTGAGCGTTCAAGGTCATCTGAGGGGAGAGAGCGCTGCCTGCTCATAGCGAGAGATTGCGGAACTAGGCCTATATGATATTAAATGTAATTTACCGAATTAATAATGATGCGATTCATGAAGTAAGGGACTATTATTGAATTTGAAATTATTATAGATCGGTTATCAGTCTGAATAATGTTACGGGTGTCCCAAGGAGTTATTAGTTAGGCGGAAAATATGTCACGTAGGCCCAAGCTAACGCCTTGAGAGGACACGAGGCGGGCTCTCTCTCAGTCGCGGGGAGGATTCATACAAAACAAGACGTCCCTGTGCGTCCGTCACAGAAATAGTCACGTGGCCTAGTCACCTGTGTTGCGCTATTTCCGTATAACAAGTAAGTCTCATGCGATCTCAGACAGGGTTAGATAGGGCAGTGGTAAAGTAAACTAGAGCTAACAGTGAGTTCATTTCAGGGTTTCCGTCAGAACCCACTTGACTGGAGTTGACCGGAGTTGACCGGAGTTGACTGCGAGAGATTGACTGCCGTTTGAGACTGCCGTTGATGATTGAGGGTGGCGATTGTCGCCATTGGACCGATCAGTGTAGGCCTGTCACTGTTTAGCGGGGTAGCAAAGGATCTCTTGAGTGAACGAGTGCTTCCGACAACTAAAAGGACGGGACGCTGAGGTTGTGCATTGACTATCGTGACTTAAATAAGGTCACGGTACGCGATGCGTTTCCTCTGCCTAGGATAAATGAAACTCTAGAATCTCTGACGGGGGCCCAGTTTTTCTCAACGTTTGATCTGGCGGCGGGATATCACCAGATAGAAGTAAAACCTTCAGACCGTCCAAAGACTGCCTTCAGCACAAGCTTCGGACACTTTGAGTACAGGCGACTGCCTATGGGATTGTCAAATAGTCCGGGAACCTTTCAGAGATACATGGAGCGGATTTTAGGGGATAAGATTTTCTCCTCGTTGCTTGTATACCTTGATGATGTGATGGTGTTTTCAAGTACAATAGATCAGCATATAGTCAGATTGAGGGAGTTATTTTGCAGGATGAGGGAGAATAACTTAAGATTTAAACCTAAAAAGTGTGTAATAATGGCTTCAAAAGTAAGTTATTTAGGATATCAGGTGTCATCTGAAGGCATCACAGCTGATCCTGAGAAGATTAGGGTAATAAGAGATTGGCCAGTCCCTCAGACGGTGAAAGATGTGCGGTCTTTTGTAGGGTTCACATCATTTTACAGGAAATTTGTTAAAGGGTTTGCCCACATAGCTGCTCCACTGCATGCGTTGATGCATGGGAAATCTAAGGATCGGGTAGATAGTGAATGGAGAGAGGAACAGCAACAGGCTTTTGAGAAACTGAAAGACAAGGTGACGCAGACACCAGTGTTGGCTTGCCCAGATTTCACTCAGGAGTTTATATTAGAAACAGATGCAAGTTTTCGTGGGCTAGGTGCGGTGCTGTCCCAGCGGAAGGATGGCAGGTTGCATCCGGTGTGCTATGCGAGTCGGGGCCTGAGGAAATCAGAACGTAACATGAACAACTATAGTTCTCGTAAGTTAGAGATGTTAGCACTCAAATGGGCAGTAGTGGATAAATTCAGGGATTATTTGGCAGGGAAACACTTCACAGTCTATACAGATAACAACCCACTCAGCCACCGCGAGAAGGCTAAACTAGGTGCCGTGGAAAGTAGGTGGAATGCGGATCTCGAGCAGTTTAACTTTACTATAGAGTACAAGCCGGGGAAGAACAACATTGTGGCGGATACTCTATCTAGAATCCCGGCGGAACAGGAGGAAGATAGTGAAGAAGAGTATACAGCGATGCATGTACTAGAGGAGAACGGGGCAGGAAGGAAGGAACTGTGGACGATGGATGGGCTGCGTAAGGAGCAAGAAGGCATGGACTATATGACAAAACTGCGAAGATGGTTGGTGGGAGAGCTGCCGGAGGATGAGGTACAGGTAGAGCTCCAAAATGATGATTTCCGCAAGATGTACCGAGCTAGGAAATCCCTGATCGTAAGAGAAGATGTTGTCTGGCATAGAAGACCCGAAGGGAAGAATCTATGGAGGGAGGTGCCAGTGTTAACTCCAAACTTGCAGGAGGCTTTGACTAGAGCCTGCCACGACGAGTTTGGGCATCAGGGGCGAGATCGCACCCTGTCGCTGGTGCAGGAGCGAGGTTTCTGGTCAGGCATGGGAGAAACAGTGCGAGACTACATAGCCAGCTGCGAGAGGTGTGGAGTAGCAAAAGATGAAGTGTCGAAACCCCAACTGCATTTAGGGACGATTGAAGCTGCCAAACCATTAGAGACACTGGCCGCAGATTTCACCTTGCTGGACAAGCGGCAAGGATTGGAGAGTGTCCTGATAATGGTTGATATATACAGTCGTTACACTTGGGCCTTTCCCACCAAAGACCAGAAAGCCTCGACGATTGCAAAGATCCTGGTGAATCGGATCTTCCTGGCAGTGGGTGCACCTGAGCGACTGTTGACCGATCAGGGAAGGAATTTTGGCAGTGCATTGGTCCGACAAACTTGTGCCATCTTTGGGGTGAAGAAAATAAGGACGTCAGCATATCACCCACAGGGAAATGGTATGGTGGAACGGTTCAATCGAACCCTGCACGGTCTGCTGGCCACCCTCGAGGCAGAGGAAAAGAATAGGTGGCCAGAGCATCTGCCGGCAGTGGTGTCACAATATAACGCGACTCCGCATGCCACGACAGGGTTTTCCCCATTCCTGTTGTTTTACGGGAGAGAACCAAACCTGCCGTTTGACCTCAGGCCGGAAGTAGACCCAGAGCCGGTAGATGAGTGGGTGATGGTGATTAGAGACCGGCAACGAAGATTGCAGGAAGCAGTGGAGATCAATGTTCGGAGACGTAAGGAAATAAATAGAAGAAAAAGAGAAGAGAAAGCCCACGAGAGTAGCTGGGAAGTGGGCCAGGAGGTTTTGCTGAGGAACAATGTAAAAATAGGCCGGTGTAAGCTGCAAAACCATTGGTTTGATACGAGATGGCACATTGTTGAGGTCCTAAATCCAAGGCCTGGTTTATATCGCATTGAGCCCAGTGGGGAAGAAGACCTGGAAGCGAGAGTGGAAAACCGGAGCAACTTGAAGGCTGCTCCAACCCTAAGGCATCCGGGAGACCCAGCGATGGATGAATCTGAGGAGGAAGACGAGGAGCCCCCACTCCAGATGAGCCAGATGAAGAGAAGTAGTTCAGAGAGGTCGATCGAGCCTGCAACTGAAAGACGAAGCCGACAAATTACAGTTTAGGTTGCAGGGTAATGAGAAGGGGCAGGTTGTCGAGGGTGAGTTGGAGGAGTTGTGAGTAGGGCAGAGGGGATTGGAGAGATGGAGAGTAGTGGTTGCTGTCATGAGCGAGATTGAGTTGCTGTCATGAGCGGGATTGAGTTGCTGTCATGAGCGGGATTGAGTTGCTGTCATGAGCGGGATTGAGAGTACGGTTGTAATGTCCAGGGCCTCACTAATATGGACTGGTACATTGTCAGAGGGTTGGTCTGCCGGCATGAGGTTCGGAGACGTGGACTGAGTATTTTTTTGACACTGGTTCCTCTTAGTTCAAGGGCCAGGCAAAGGAGAGCATGTTTGTTTTGGACTGAGTATTGTTTTGACACTGGTTCCTCTTAGCTCAAGGGCCAGGCAAAGGGAGAGCATGTTTGTTTTGGACTGTGTATTTTTTTGACACTGGTTCCTCTTAGTTCAAGGGCCAGGCAAAAGGAGAGCATGTTTGTTTTGGACTGTGTATTTTTTTTGACACTGGTTCCTCTTAGTTCAAGGGCCAGGCCAAAGGAGAGCATGTTTGTTTTGGGCTGGTATTAATTTTGACATTGGTTCTCTAGTTAAGGGTCAGGCAAAAGGGGAGCGTGATGTTCTGGTTGGGTTGAGTTGGGCTAGGAAGAAATGGAGTTGCTAGCTGCGAGTGGAATAGTACAGAGTTGAAGGTGGGTTCTAAGTTGTTCTCTCAGCACATGAGGGCAGTGCTGTTTTCTTTTAGTGGGGTCGAGTGTTCGCGGGAGAGAAAAGGAGAGAAGAGAAGACGGGAATGCTGCGTTTAGCAAAAGGGGGAGGATGCAGTCCTTAGAACAAAATTTTAGGGGGGTCGTATGCATGTTTTCTCAGCACATGAGGACAGTGCTGTCTTTTTTTAGGGGGGTCGATTGTAATATTCAGAAATTTCAGAGTAATTTCAAATTCCCCGCCATTAGCGATACTGAGCGTTCAAGGTCATCTGAGGGGAGAGAGCGCTGCCTGCTCATAGCGAGAGATTGTGGAACTAGGCCTATATGATATTAAATGTAATTTACCGAATTAATAATGATGCGATTCATGAAGTACAGTAAGGGACTATTATTGAGTTTGAAATTATTATAGATCGGTTATCAGTCTGAATAATGTTACGGGTGTCCCAAGGAGTTATTAGTTAGGCGGAAAATATGTCACGTAGGCCCAAGCTAACGCCTTGAGAGGACACGAGGCGGGCTCTCTCTCAGTCGCCGGGAGGATTCATACAAAACAAGACGTCCCTGTGCGTCCATCACAGAAATAGTCACGTGGCCTAGTCACCTGTGTTGCGCTATTGCCGTATAACAAGTAAGTCTCATGAGATCTCAGACAGGGTTAGATAGGGCAGTGGTAAAGTAAACTAGAGCTAACAGTGAGTTCATTTCAGGGTTTCCGTCAGAACCCACTTGACTGGAGTTGACCGGAGTTGACTGCGAGAGATTGACTGCCGTTGATGATTGAGGGTGGCGATTGTCGCCATTGGACCAATCAGTGTAGGCCTGTCACTGTTTAGCGGGGTAGCAAAGGATCTCTTGAGTGAACGAGTGCTTCCGACAACTAAAACGACGGGACCAGCATCCACAGTGGGTGATCAGTTCTTACCACTCGGGTGCACAACACCACATGTCCCGAGCAGCTTAGTGAAACCCTCTTGCTAACGGGAAGCTAAAGTTTCTCTCAACTGTACAAGGTCTGATTGGCTCACTCCCTTCCGCTTTATGGACGCACTGGGAGTACACTGAGGCTATCTGAGTAAACTAATGGTCACACACTGAGACCATGAGTCTAGGTCTCTAGGAGATACCTAGAGGAACATCTTCCCTCCTTTATTACGGGTGTAGTTAACACCATTCCTCAGACTGATATTATCTTGACGTGTGTAGTTTAATAGTCCTAAATAATTTTGATAGTATTGTTTTTGAATGTTTGTGCCATTAAGTGGAACCAGAGTGATACTGTGATTTGATTCTTTTAATGCATCTAATTGTTCTTCATAATTCTGATCTCAGGTATAACCTTGTTCCCCAGAGTAGTGGTTAAGTTAGGTTAGGAAGTGTGCATCTGTTGGGGTGCTATTATTTTGTTGAAAGCCCTTAAGGCCTATTCATTGTAGAGTATTTAATTTCTTATTTCTTATTACCATTTCCTCAGTGACTGATATTATTTTGTTGAAAGCCCTTAAGGCCTATTCATTATAGAGTATTTAATTTCTTATTTTTTATTACCATTTCCTCAGTGACTGATATTATTTTGTTGAAAGCCCTTAAGGCCTATTCATTGTAGAGTATTTAATTTCTTATTTTTTATTACCATTTCCTCAGTGACTGATATTATTTTGTTGAAAGCCCTAAAGGCCTATTCATTGTAGAGTATTTAATTTTTTATTTTTTATTACCATTTCCTCAGTGACTGATATTATTTTGTTGAAAGCCCTTAAGGCCTATTCATTGTAGAGTAGTTAATTTCTTATTTTTTAATACCATTTCCTAAGTGACTGATATTATTTTGTGAAAGCCCTTAAGGCCTGTTTCATGTGTGCAAGCAACATTTCTTACTACTTCAAATTTATTGTTGCCTGTGTTTCTAATAATTTCTATATCATGTATAACTTTTATTCCCCAGAGTAGTGGTTTAAGTTTAAGTTAAGAGGTGCGCATATTGGTGTACCATTATTTGATTGTGTTTGTAGTGTTGGAGGGAATATAAGTGTCTAAATTTTACAGTGTGTCTCATTCATCCCAGTCACAGACGCTATCCTTCCACGGGTCACGGACAATTCATTCTGTTTAGTAGATTTAAGTGTTCTTGTGCTGGTTCGGGAGTTTTCTCAAAGGGGCGCTTCCACTGCCATTACCATCTATTAATTTTAATAAACCCCAAGTCAAGTGAGAAATTATAGTCCAGTAAATTCCGACCTGTTACATATATATATATATATATATATATATATATATATATATATATATATATATATATATATATATATATATATATATATATATATATATATATATATATATATATATATATATATATATATATATATATATATATGCTGATAACCACAAGGAAAGAAGAAAACACGAAGTTCCCAAGCGCTTTCGTGTAATTCACATCTTCAGGGGTGAGTACAGACTAGAGAGAGTAATACAAATCAAGGTGTATATATACAAAGGAGGGTGAGACCAGGTCCACAATGGTCAGGTATTAGGTAATGACCCTACTAATCTTTAAATAGCACACAACGGTTGGTGGTCAGGTCAGATGGTCAAGTGACCCGGCCTTCTCACCTGATCACAAATCTTCTTAATTACAAAATTGTCCAGCTTGTACA
>NW_024724024.1:0-11198 GCF_018991925.1 Homarus americanus | reverse complement strand
CCATCAATGGGGTTTAAACTCGTTGTACTGATCATGGTTGAAGAATGACTCACACCATCAATTTTCTTTCTCTTATCCACCAAGAGGGAAATATTATCTTCACTACTTGTACCTTCTCTATTCCTCCTTTTATTCTTCTTTTCGTATTAACAACTTTAAACGGCTCTTGTTCATCACATTCACTGCTGCTGGACAGCTCCAAATCCGACAACAGACCTCCTGCAGTACCCTCGGCTACATTGCTGTGTCTGCTGTATCCACCACCCAATTCAGTCATTTAATAAGCGACCTGCTCGCTGAAGCTCTTCCGTCAGCCATAACAGTTCGTGTCCAACCAGGGAGGTGTAGGAGAGCGACCTCACTACACTAGTACAGTTTCACTACACTAGTACATCTTCACTACACTAGTACATCTTCACTACAACACTAGTACATCTTCACTAAACTAGTACATCTTCACTACACTAGTACATCTTCACTACACTAGTACATCTTCCCTACAACAATAGTACATCTTCACTACACTATTTCATGTTCACTACAACACTAGTACATCTTCACTACACTAGTACATCTTCACTACAACACTAGTACATCTTCACTACACTATTTCATGTTCACTACAACACTAGTACATCTTCACTACACTAGTACATCTTCACTACACTAGTACATGTTCACTACAACACTAGTACATCTTCACTACACTATTTCATGTTCACTACAACATTAGTACATCTTCACGACACTAGTACATCTTCACTACAACACTAGTACATCTTCACTACACTAGTACATCTTCACTACACTAGTACATCTTCACTACACTAGTACATCTTCACTACAACAATAGTACATCTTCACTACACTATTTCATGTTCACTACAACATTAGTACATCTTCACTACACTAGCACATCTTCACTACACTAGTACATGTTCACTACAACAATAGTACATCTTCACTACACTATTTCATGTTCACTACAACATTGGTACATTTTCACTACACTAGTACATGTTCACTACAACACTAGTACATCTTCACGACACTAGTACATCTTCACTACAACACTAGTACACTCTAGTACATCTTACACTAGTACATCTTCACTACACTAGTACATCTTCACTACAACAATAGTACATCTTAGTACATCTTCACTACAACACTAGTACATCTTCACTACACTAGTACATCTTCACTACACTAGTACTTCATGTCCTCAATATTAATTCAAATATTGTAAAATTCCAACCATATTAGTTTAAAACTGAACCAAGTCCGGAATTTTGAAATTGATCTCACCAGACATTACAAAGAAACCAACCATCACCATCATGCGCTTTGCAATTGTTGAAGGTAAGGGTCAAGATGCCTTATTGGTGTTCATACCCAATAATCACCTGGAGTGGCTTAACCCCAGGGTGATCCTTGAATACGACCCCACCATGGACGCTGAGGAGTACCCACCTAAGGCTGTGATTTGGGTCCCTGATCAGTTCATCACCTCTGTTAATTTGGAGATGGTGTCCTCCAGACCACAGACCATAACCCACATGCTACCACCAGCTACACCCTGCCGGGAACCTCACAGGCGCCACGAGGACCACAGGCGCCACGAGGAGCAACAGTTCCACAGGCGCCACGAGGAGCAACAGTTCCACAGGCGCCACGAGGAGCAACAGTTCCACAGGCGCCACGAGGAGCAACCGTTCCACAGGCGCCACGAGGAGCAACCGTTCCACAAGCGCCGTGACGAGCGGTTCTATGAAGAGCGGCGGTTCCGCGAAGAGCCTCGATTCCAAGGCCTCTGTCACAACTGCTCAGAGCTACGATGCCGCAGTCGTCAGGCACCGCGGTTCCACGACCATTACTGATACAATTGCTGATCAGTCGCGTCAACCCAAATATAATAAATTGTAAAACATTAATAAATTTTTTGTTGTTGTTTAATTGTTTTCTTTGTTCTTTATTACATTTTATGGAACAAGTACTGATTTATTTGATTATATTCACACGAATATTATTTTTTAAATTGTTTTACTTGAAAAAAACAAATTCCAATTAGAGTACAATGATGACTGTGGTGTAGTGAAGAAGAATGATAGCATTCCACACGTCTTGGTGGAAACTCTTCAGGTGATCCAAAAATATAAAAGGTTTAAAATATCATAAAATAGAGTATTTTTAATTTCTTAATGCAAATAAAATCTAAATAAAAGATAAAATTATACAATAAAAAGGGAATTTAAAAGCCAATTTATGTAACTTAGAGAACGCTTCTCTCTCACCTCTCTAACCTTCTCTCTCTCTCTCTCACCTCTCTAACCTTCTCTCTCTCTCTCACCTTGTCTCTCACCTTTTCTCTCACCTTCTCTCTCTGTTAACTAATTTTTTGCACTAAATGGAGAAAATTAAATATTTTTTCATATTCAAACATTTATGATTTTTTTCTTTTCTTTTCTTGTGAAAACAAATACTAGACTCTTTCAACTTATTTTGTGCTGTAATGTCAGGTCTGTGATACTGTGTTTTGTACACTCATACTTATTGGAGAATTTTGATTGCTTATGAAACAAACAACAGCAGGCCCAATACACTGCTTGGAGTCATGTAGAAAGTCTTCTATCCACGCTAGGACATTTCCCCGAATTCCGTACCCTTCCAGTTTGATTGTTAGCCTTTCGTGGGGTACACTGGCGAAAGCCTTGGCAAAATCTATGTAAATATTGTCTATATTACCAGCCTGTTCCAGAATATGGGTCCAAATATCCAATACCTTGAGCAATTGTGTTAAGCAGGAGCGCCCCGGCATAAAACCGATTGGCGATCCTTTACAAGGTTGTTTCGTATTAGATGTTCCATCGCAGCATCTCTGATAATACTCTCAAGTACTTTACATACAGTAGTACCCCGATTTACGCGGTTAATTGAACCCACGGGGTACCGCGTAAAGTGAACAACAGAACATATGGGATTAATTCCAATAGAGAGTGGCCCGACCCCCAAACTCCACTTTTTCCGACCTAATACCTATGTTGTATTAAAAATAACATCTTAATTTTATGATGGTATGCACACACAATTAATACTTAAGAGAAATACAGTCGCCAGGTTAATGTCCATTCAAATAATGGACTCAAATCTCCCCTCCCCCCCTCTTCCCAGCTCACTAGCTCCTACCTCTGTGAGAAATGTTTGGGTGAAAACACTAGATTTTAACGTTTGGTAATAAATAATACCTCAGACTAAAGTTAGGATAATATAATTGACATTTCTGGATTCCTTGCAGGTCAGGGAATATTTTGAATGTAAACTTCATATATTTTGCACAAAAGATAAAATATTTGCTTTGTGTAAACCAAATTATTACATTAGATCTAAAATTTGTATGTCTCATGCAAAATCCATGATGTTTATATTCAAAATGATCATCATATTGTAAGAATTCCAACAATGTAAATTATATTCTGGCCGGGTAATTTGTATGAATTTTATGAGCAGAAAAAAAAAATATATACTTCACCGCGTATATGAGTAGATGCACTGTGGAAAGTGAAAGTCCGGTTCTGGCGAGGTACGGCGTAAATGAGAAATCGCGGAAAGTGAAACCGTGTAAAGCGGGGTAATACTGTAGTTATAATCAGGAATTTATAAATACAATTACATATTATATCCTTATAGACCATAATTAAGAGGAATAGGATATCATTATTCACACCTCCTTGAATATTATGAGCTCTGGATATAGTAAAGCGTAGACAGTGACTGAGATCACCACATTCCAAAATATCCAAATACTTTTCAGAGCTAACTCTTCCTTTAATCTGAGTTAGTTCACCCATGATGCTGTCTGTGTTTAACAAGCCCCAAACATTGACTGTCACATGATTCGCTTCTTGCCACCTTGTTGATGATGTGACGTTGATAACCTGGTGTTTGGCCGCCACAGTGGAGAGGACCCTGGGTGGTGGATGCTAAGGTCATCTCATCTAAGATCACCTGACCCCAAAAGTCTGTCTTCACCCTCGTATTGCCGGTAAACTGGAGGCTGGTAGTACGATGGCGATCTAACCTTTCCTTAATTGCCTGAGTCCTGTGGTGTATCCCGGCCTCATGTAACCTCCTTCCCACAGTTCCTGCAGAAACGTCAACTTGAAGCTGTTTTTAATGGTGACTGTCATGGGAGGCTGTGTCGCCATGAGTCTTTCATCGTCCACTGGGGTAGTCTTTCTCGGTCCACCAGACTTAGGTTGGGTTAGGAGGATTACACTTCCCTCCCTCCCTGCCACCTTCTCTCCCTCTCCTTCCTTCTCCCCTTCCTCTACCTCCCCCTCCTACCTCCCCCTCCTTCTCCCTCCCCACCACCTCCTCCCTCTCCTCCACCACCTCCTCCCTCTCCTCCACCACCACCTCCTCCTCCTCCTCCTCCTCCTCCTCCTCCTCCTCCTTCCCCACCACCTCATTATAAACCTTGATGACAGCTCTTGTTATCATTAATAAAAAAATATTGACTAAAACAACCAATAGGAAACAACCTTATCACTCAGTTCCCGAGAGTGCCACAGTGCCACGTGAGAGTGCCAAGGTGCCACATGAGTTAGGAACGTTTGGTAGGGAGTAACACTACACCTGGAGGCAAAGACATTAAATAATTATCATACATAGAAAATCTAAAATGAAATACAGTTCAGTAAAAGTAATCAATAATGAATAAAGTGTTACTGTGCACTCACCTTTAATGTAGTCAGCTGAATGCACATGGGGCCTCAATAATTTGTTAATTAAACATGGAGACTACATTAATTGGCTGAAGCAGAGCAGGAGACAGGGCTGGGTGGGTCATCAATGCTGCTTTCTTCAGATAGGTTAATGTACTTATTGGTTGAAGGTATTGGATCATCTTGAGGGAGTGAAGAGGCAGCAGTGGGGGACTTCTTAAAATATTTGTCCAATTTAGACTGCACAGTTTGCCTTTTCTTTTCATTGTAAATCTCCCTGTAGCAAGCAAGTGCATCTTGGGTCAATCTGTCAACTTTGGCAAAACGCTAAACATTTTGATCCATTTCTTCAAAAATTTTCATCCCCTTATTAATAGTAACAAATGCCTCTGTCATTTGTTTCACTGAAACCTTTTTTGGGAGTGCAGATTCTTCTTCTACATTTGACTCTCTTCTTCCTCTGCAATTTTCTGTGCCTCCAGTTCAATAAGATCCTAGCCCCCATTAGTCCCTGTTCACCTAGCAGCACAGTAGGTACCTGCTGTAAATCGAAAGTTGCGAATTCGTATTCAGGGACAAGTTGTTGGAGCTTCCAATAACTTGATGACATAAAATCATTGACTTTCCAGGCGTCTATGCCCTTGACTCTTCAGGCTTCTACGCCCTTAACTCATGAGACATAAAGGCAAGCATGAACTTAGCATGCTTCCCTGTTGGGCACTGTAAACGCTTCTGCGCTTCACCTTGCACAAGGCTGTAGGGGAGTGCCCAATAAATAATAATAAAAAAAAAATTATCAATTTCTAACTTAAGCTGTTTACCCAACTCCACCATCTTGTTACTAATCTCAGAAATTACTTCATCTTCATTAAATTCTTTGAAACTGTTCACATATCTTTTCAGGACTTCTTCCATATTCCATTCATGCACTGACCTGTAACCTCATCCCATGCTGTTCTTTATACATTTCAAAATGTTGTAGGCCTTCCAAAACTCTCTGAGCGCTTTCTCACCTTCAGTAGCAGCAACAGCCTGAGGGAAGGTCCACTAGCGTTGCTGGGGGGGGAGGGGGGCGGCGGGCGGCGGCGGCGGTCCGCCCCGGGCGGCACTTTTGGGTCTGCTCATCACCCATATCGTTAATCCATCCCTTTGTATCGGCGGCAAGTTAATCCTTGTCGTGTCTGACCTAACACCTGACCCACATCATCACGGCCACGTCATGAGCTACACCCTTGCTATGAGGCCCCCCGCCACACACACAACCTGTAACCTGTTGAGGATTAAGGAAACAACTTCAAACAAGTACGCCAGTGAGCTCATGTGGTGTGGGTCAGGTGTTAGGTCAGACACGACGAGGATTAACTTGCCGCCGATACAAAGGGAAGGATTAACGTCTCCAGTAGCTGCAGATATGGGTGATGAGCAGACCCAAAAGTGCCGCCCCCCAAAAGTGAAGGATCACGAGATGCTGAATTGCCATACGACATTGAATTGAGGAGAGAAATGTTTTCTTCGCTGGACAGAGTGATCCAAGAAATAACTTTGAGATTTCAACAGCTTCATGAACTTGCTGAGAAATATGCCTTCCTTACCCCATTGAATCTTTTGGATGATAAATATGAGTGTAAAATAGATCACGATCACGACGACATTGATAAAGAGGAGTTCCTCGTTGAGAGAAAAAGACTTCAGCATTTTGTTGCTGTTGCTGCTATAACTATTAATGACAGAATACAGACGTGGAAAGAAGGCCCCCTTGAACTTTTGGAGTTTATTCAAAAGTATAACCTTGGGAACTCGGTTCCAAATATAGTAATAATGCTGAGGATTTTCCTCACAATTGCTATTAGTGTTGCTACCTGTGAGAGGAGTTTTTCGAAACTAAAACTGATCAAGAATTACTTAAGATCTACTATGAGCACCTTGCGCTTGAGAAATCTTGCCATACTGTCTATAGAGCGATAATTGACAGATGAAATAGTTTTTGACAATGTCATTGAAGAATTTGCCAACGAAAAAACAAGAAAAGTCGAAGTTGAAGACAGGTGTATATAGAATAGGTAGTAGGTAGTAGGCAGCTACCAAACAGGGAGGTACTACCGCCTGGGAAGATATTGGAAGCATAATGTGTTGTGTAATGGTAGACCCTGCTGCTATATGGCATTGCAAAAATTGTGACCAAGTCCCAGGTTGCTGATCTGACTTTCTGCCTCACTTACACACAATTGCGGGGTCTCAATTGTTTCTCTTGCTATTAACAACACAACATACGTATATCGTTTCTCACTAATGATCTTTTTTTTTATTTCTTTATGGTTCCTTATTATCATTATTATTATTATTATTATTATTATTATTATTATTATTATTATTATTATTATTATTATTATTGTTATTGTTATTATTATTTATTATTATTATTATTGCAGTGTTTTCAGTATTATTATTATTATTATTTTATTTTTATTTTTGTATTTTTTATTATAAATTTTGTTATCTGAATTATTATTATTATTATTATTATTATTATTATTATTATTATTATTATTATTATTATTATTATTATTATTATTATTATTTATTATTATTATTATTGCAGTGTTTTCAGTATTATTATTATTATTATTATTATTATTATTATTATTATTGTTACGTATTACGTTTTCGCCCCCCGGGCCCTGATGTGGGTCGGTGACCTGTGTTCGGGTGGGCTGATACCCATTAAAAAAAACAAAAAACAAAAACAAAAAGAGATAGACAAATAACTAAATAAAGACAGTAAAGTAAAAATTGATTCATTAAATATTTTCAGATCAAATTCCTGTTTACTTCCAGTCCCACGTCCAGCAATCCAGGTGTGTCCTTGAGACAGACACATCAGGTCACGAATCGTCTTCTCTCTGTCTTTCCCGTTGTTGTTTTCTCCCGTTCTGCTGAGGCGCCAGAAATGTCAGGTTGTCATTTACTATTAACTACCAGGAGATGATGTGTCACAATTGTCCTTGTCTTCTGATGTAAGTTTTCTTCTCTCTGTTATGAAGTTTAAGGTTTTGATCTTAAATTTTGTGTATTTTTTGTACTGTTTCGTAAGGTTTTGTGTTAATTTGTTTTATTTTTTCTCTCGATTTTCCAGTTTTTGTCAGCAGGATAGATGATATGTTTATCTTCCTCTGTTTCATCTTACTCTATGGGAAGAATAATTTTGGCCTGATTTCAAGTCTGTCTGTCTGTGTACCTTAAATTCCTTGGCGTGGAGTTTTAGTGTCTCTGGTATGCGTTCACTCCTGCTTCTTATAGTTTTAGTAACTTTTATAATTTGAGTTTCTTAGCATTCATAGTTTAGTCTTTAATGTTGTTTATATACAATTGGTAGCAGCTACATATTTTTTTCTAATCTATTTTGTGACTCAAATTAAAATTTTTATTATCATTATTATTTGATTTTAATATATTCAATATTTTTTAACGTAATACGCCATATTTCTTCTCAGTATTCTTGATAGCATCCTAGTCTTGTGGTCTATCTATCTATCTATCTATCTATCTATCTATCTATGTATCTATCTATCTATCTCTATCTATCTATCTATCTATCTATCTATCTATCTATCTATCTGTCTGTCTGTCTGTCTGTCTGTCTGTCTGCATCCTTAGATTTAATTTCAATATCATAAATGTTACATGGTAATAGATAACCTTGCATGACAATAAACGTGACTTTATATATGTTAAAAGCGGGATAGACTGAGGTACCTGGGTAAATAATGTGTTTATAATGGTAGTATCTCGTGCACCACCCTCCTCCTAGTAGAATAGTCTCCAATATATCAAGTTCATTACGAGGGACTCACTGAATGGATGAAAAATAACTTAAATAACCAATAAAATTACGTTTTTCATCATCATCGTGACGTGAGGGAAATAAAAATTTAAATTATTCCCAAATAATTATTCTAGGAAAAATCATAGGTCTTTATTTTTTAGGAGTGATTATTAGGTAATTTTAGCCTCAGAGAATATAAGTAAAATGTCAGAAAGTTTTGTCATTGTTGTATAGTCTCTAACGTTAACCAAGGAAATGATGTAGCCGATGGAGTGCCCTTAAATTCAGGCTTGTCTGCTGTAAAATGAAGAAAATTGAATGGTTTACTTTACAGGGTATTCTTTTGTATTTATTTATTTATTTTTATTTTTATTTTTTTATTATTATTATTATTTTTTTTTAGTGATGGCAGAATTGTAGCTGATAAATTTTGGGAAAACAATGTAGGAAGAGAGAGAGTAAGGGGAGAGGAGGTGAAAATACTAAATATATGCTGAATAACTTGACATCCTCCATCATGATATAAAAACGACCCAAAATCCTGGACACACATCTCTTATAATGCTTTAGTGTGCATTTTGTCAGGGGGGTTATGTTAGGTTAGATTAAGTTAGGTTAGATTTGATGAGGTTAGGTTAAGTTAGTTTAGTTTTTTTTGTCTGCAGGGATTATAACAACACACTTCAACATAGGAACTGTATATCATGACTGTACTGTAGCGAAGACATAACAACACCGGGAAGAAAATGTGAAAACTGTGTTATGTAGGATTACACTACTCTGATATGAAACTAAGGAAGGTATGGATCACTTAAGAGCTTTAGAGATGAAGGAAGGAAGGAGAAGATTAATTACGTGGACAGGATGATAAACGAAGCTCTCCTGACGAGGGTTGCAGAGAGAGACAGAACCTATTAAGTGTGATAACAGGAGAAATACTAACTGGATTGGTCGTGTGTTGACAGACGAGGGGCATTTATGGAATGTCAGGGAGAGAAGCGATCGAAGATTGGGTTATCGAATTAACTGGAGAATTAATGGATATACGTAGCGTGGAATAAAGAGATAAAGGACAAGGAAAAGTTGGAAGATTGGATACCGATGAGAAGATGACTGAAAAAATAAAACCTGGGACGAACACCTTGTCGAAAATCAAGTTTTATCTAAGTATTTCAATGGATTTAGAAGCGTGACAAAACTACATTGGTGCCTTTAAGAATTCGGAATTATATTGTACAATTCAAAATTCAGGTTTATTTATTTAACTATATTGTACAGTTCCAAATTCAGGTTTATTTATTCATTTATTATTTGTTACAGTCGATCAGTGAAGAAGATGGCCGCAGGAGGAGGAGGAGCAGGAGGAGGAGGAGCAGGAGGAGGAGGAGGAGGAGGAGGAGGAAGGGCTGGGAAGGAGGAGGCAGGAGGAGGAGGAGGAGGAGCAGCAACAGGGGAGGAGGAGGAGGATGAGCGCAGGAGGAGGGAGGAGGAGCAGGAAGGAGGGGAGGAGCAGGAGGAGGAGGAGAACAGGAGGAGGAGGAGCAGGAGGAGGAGGAGGAGGAGGGCAGGAGGAGGAGGAGCAGGAGGAGGAGGAGGAGGAGCAGCAGCAGCAGCAGCAGCAGCAGGAGGAGGAGGCAACAGGAGGAGGAGGAGGGAGGAGGAGGAGGAGGAGGAGGAGCAGCGGCAGGAAGGAGGAGAAGGAGGAGGATGAGATGTCAGTATCACCCACAACGCCTGAGGTCTCTCTCTCTCTCTCTCTCTCTCTGTCTCTCATCTCTCTCTCTCTCTCTCTCTCTCTCTCTCTCTCACGACATTTCTTCTTCCCGATTTGTTCCCATACATGTCTCTTCTCTCTCCCTATTCCTCACCTTTTATCTTCTCTTCTCCATCTCCCACTGGCAATCAATCAAGGTTCACGTGACTCATGCCGAAGTAGACCTGGGCGTTATCTTCCCAGCTTTCATTATCCTCAAACAGCTTTCCGGCACCGAGGGAGATTAATTACCGCCGCTGGTTAATTAGGCGAGGTCTGAACGGCATGCTAATGAGACCGCGGTTCAATAAAAGACGTAATTATAGGTTTCAAACGCTCACAGATACAGGCTAGAGGGAGGTGATTATTTGCCCCTATAATCTTGACTCTACCTACTGTATAATCTTTACTCCATCTTATCACGCACGAGAGTTTAGTTTTTAATTATCCACTAAATTTTTGTTTTGTTATTATTCATATCTGTATTTTTCGATTATTAAATTAGGTGTTAAATAGATAACATTGTTTTTACCGGTGTCAGAGGCAAAGGTGTTATCAGGAGTATATGTATAGGTAATTAAGGAGAGAGAGAGAGAGAGAGAGGAATTAAAAGTTCGACCTGTAGTGGTGGTGGTGGTGGTGGAAGGCGTAGTAGACGGATGATCTTACCTGTGCCTGAGAGCGGTAGCCTCCCACCTTCTTCACCCACCTCATCCATCACCTCCGGCACTGATCCACGACCCTTAAGGGAGGCTAGGAGACCAAGCATCCACCTCTGAGATATATGAAGGAGGAGTGAGGGGGGTTGAGGGGTGAGACTGATGAACTGAGAGGTGAGGAGGGAGGTGAGGGGTGATGATATAGGGCACAAAAGGACAGTAGAGTTAAGGAAAAGTGG
>NW_024724023.1:0-10675 GCF_018991925.1 Homarus americanus | reverse complement strand
ATCATTGAATGGTTCCATCATCAGGCTGGGCAGTATCAGAGAATGGAATCCCCGTCTCCATCCTCACTCTCAGGGGTGGTGGAATGACAGTACCATCATCGACCCACCTAGTAGCACTGATGGCACTCTAGTGGCGCACCTTGACCAGGAGGGCCAGGTTCAACACCACTCCGAGGCCTCAAGTCTCTCTCTTGTCAGATAACCATATAAACTACCAGTAAAATCCACTTCTAAGTCAAGGCCAGTGGATGCAAGAGTTAGCCTCTCCTCTCAAAGTCCCTTGGTTTCATTACCGGGGCTCCTCAGTTCACTAAGTGTAAGTGTGAGCAGCAGGCTGGATGTGGTTACGTACTACTTCTTTTTTTTAAACGTGGCCTCCATTTCTAATAACCCTGCAACCATACCTATATGTGTAATATACACCAAGTAGCTGTCTCATCTGTTAAATTAGTTGGGTCCATCCCCCAGAGGTTGTGAACACCAGAGATCATTTTTCGTTTTGAATTCTCTCCCCCCATATGACCTACTCTGTCTGATTATAGTTTATATATGTACATCAAAGGCTGGGTGCAGTGACCGTACTGTATGAGATCCAAAAATATGATGTCAGAAACAACATCAAATCCTCAATGACGTCCACAAAGACTTCGTTAGTGTGAAAGTCCCTGTGTTACCAAGAATCTAAGATTTTCTTTCAACATATTTGTACAATAGGAATCACTTACATCGTCATGCTCATGCATATAAAACTAACTTCACATCTTGGCGTGATCAACATCATAAGGAAAACACACGCATTGGGAACAAAACCTTCTCTGTCCGACCGTACCAAACAATAAAGTAAATTCTTGTTTATTAAGAAAACCAACCCTTAATACTACAACTATCATTTTGCGGTTCTATCAATCTCATCAATAGACCTGAATCTTGATACTTCCACTGGTATCCCTTCCCCTGTTGCATTCTGGGCTATTATGGTCCGTAGGGGCCGTGAGCTTAGTAATTGATGTACATTGCAGCAATCACCTGGACTTTAAGTCTCATCCCTCCCATCTTGGTGGAAGTACAAGACTCTTTCTACAGAGGTTAAATCAAGTGTTGGAATAAACGACCTGATAACCTTCCAGATGGTGGAGGAATACAATATCAAGGGATAGTACTCATCAGATGGATTCAACGATGCACTCCATTTAAATGCAACAAGAGCCATGTCGCTGTATTGTAATCTCAGACTAAGCTTGAACACTCTTATAAATTCACCTTTCCAGGTACTCAGTCTTGAAGTCCATAATTTCAATTACTACTACCATTATTATTACCATAATACCCACACACACACACACACACAAACCACCCATTAAACAAGACTTTATAAAAGCACCTATATTTACAAAATACAATAATCATATAAAAACACATAATACCTACGTGTAGGTGAAATACTGGAGAGAAAACAAGTGTAAAAATCAAGGAGAGTGGAGTAAGGGGAGGGAGGGGTCAAGATAAAGGACAATGGAGGGGAGTGAAGTAAGAGGAGGAGGAGTAAGGTAGGCAGGTGGGTGGTAGTTGCAGGCCAGGAGTATATAAACGCGTGTTTCTCTTATGCCCCATATCGACCTTGACGCCTTGAGCGGAAGGGAGAGAATTTTCATTAGGGAGCTGTCAATCGCTCCATGTACCCAAGGTTTAGCTTTAAAACGTCTCTGAGCTAATAATTCTGGTGAGGGGGTCTGGCAGGAGGTCCAGGGTGTATAGCACCTTGCCCCCGTTCACTCTGATAACGGCGCTTACAGAATGACACCAGGAAGCTGCCTCCTAAGGGACCTGGGTCACCCTGCTAGTCTTATAGTCTAGTGTATGTGTCAGGCGGTGTTTGTATGTCTGTAATAATAATAATAATAATAATTGACGGTTTATTGAAAAAGTTCTGCAGCCCGAAGGCTGAAAATATACATTGGACATAAATGACATACATACATTGGTGGTTAACAAAGCCTTCATTAGAAAGGTAAAAGGACATACAGTGAACATACAGATTGTGTAGGTGTTGAACAGCAAAAACATAGTGTAATAACTCCCTCCCAGATGGTGTTGGAGGTACCTCGTGGTGTAGTAGTTCCCTCACAGATGGTGTTATGAGGGCCTGACGTGGAGTAGTAATTCCCTCACAGATGGTGTTATGAGGACCTCACGTGGTCCTATAATTCCCTCACAGATGGTGTTATGAGGCCTCACGTGGTCTGGTAATTCCCTCACAGATGTGTATATGGGGGCCTCACGTGGTGTAGTAATTCCTCACAGATGGTATGAGGGCCTCACGTGGTGTATTAATTCACAGATGGTGTTATGAGGGGCTCGTGGTGTAACTCCTTCCATATGGTGTTATGAGGGGCCTGGCGTGGTGTAGTAATTCCCTCACAGATGGTGTTATATGGTGAGGTGTGGTCCCAGGCATCCTATCGTAGACGGATTATCATCGTCATTTGTTGGGTCTCACAGGCCACTATCACTGGGTACCTGGGACCTCACTGTGTGATCACCAGGCACGACTGTACTGTTGAGTTATTCTCACTGACCACCGTTCCTGTTCCTCTGTTCAACACTGTTACTCCTTCCCAAATGAAACAGCAACCTGTGCGAGAACATTATTCCGGTGGGGAGGAGGGTTCAGGAGAGGGCTGGTATGGGCCAACACAACAGTTGACCTGGCTACTCAGGAAGGAGCGCCAGGCAAAGTCTCAACCATTCGGTGGTCAGAGATATGTCAGTCTACGTGTTTTTTTCTCTAGGCCTCTATACCAGTTTGTCAGCCTGTATTTCTATGGCTGTATTTGTCAGTCTGTGTGTATATTTTGTATGTATCAGTCTGTCTGTATGTCAATATGTCTGTCTGTATGCAATATATATCTGTTGTCTGTCTATACTTCAGTCTGTCTGTTTGTTAGTCTGTACGTCTGTCTGTTGGTTTACCTTCTCTACACGTCAGTATGTGTCTGTAAGCCAACAAACTCTCAGTGGGTGTGACGTCATCAATATGCCTGTGCTAATAAACATACCCTGGACTAAGTTATCTCGTGTAAGTATCTTATATGTACGTAAGTCTGTGAACACTTTTTATATATGAATGTGTGTATTACTAAAAAGTGAGAGAGGTAAAATTGCGGCAGTCAAGTGGATAGAGCGATCATTTCCTGTTTAAGTCACTGCTTCGATCAGGGTACTAAGTTCACCATTTCATATACTGGAACCAAACTTTACAATAGGGAAGTGCTGAAGGCCGAGTGCGTGTCGCCTCTGTCTCAGAGACTTGAGGCCTATAGTCGATTTCACTCAGAGTGTAGAAAGTGTTGAAGGAGAGTGTTGAAGGAGGTGTAGAAGGAGGTGTAGGAGGAGGTGTTGGAGGAGGTGTAGGAGGTGTTGAAGGAGGTGTTGAAGGAGGTGTAGAAGGAGGTGTAGAAGGAGGTGTAGGAGGAGGTGTTGAAAAGGAGGTGTAGAAGGAGGTGTGGGAGGAGGTGTGGAGGAGGTGTGGAAGGTGTTGAAGGAGGTGTTGAAGAAGGAGGTGTAGGAGGAGGTGTAGAAGGAGGTGTAGGAGGAGGTGTAGAAGGAGGTGTGGGAGGAGGTGTGGGAGGGAGGAGGTCAGAAGGGAGGTGTGAGAAGGAGGGTGTGGGGAGGGTGTGGAAGGAGATGTGGGGAGGGGAGGTGTGGGGAGGGTGTGGGGGTGTGGGGAGGGGGAGGTGTGGGGGAGGGTGGAAGGAGGGTGTAGAAAGGAGGTGTGGGGAAGGAGGTGTGGGGGGTGTGGGAGGTGCAGAAGGGGTATAGAAGGAGGTGTAGAAGGAGGTGTAGGGGAGGTGTAGAGAAGTGGGAGGGAGGTGTAGAAAGGAGGTGTGGGAGGGAGGTGTAGAAGGGTGTGGGGAGGAGGTGTAGAAAGGAGGTGTGAGGAAAGGAGGGTATAGAGGAGGTGTGGGGGAGGTGTGGAAGGAGGTGTGGGGAGGGTGAGAGGAGGGTGTAGAAGGAGGGTATGAAGGAGGTGTGGGAGGTGTGGGGAGGTGTGGGAGGAGGTGTGGGGATGTGTGGGGGGAGGGGTGTAGAAGGAGGTGTAGAAAGGAGGTGTAGAAGGAGGTGTAGAAGGAGTGTAGAAAGGAGGTGTAGAGGAGGTGCTGAAGGAGGTGTAGAAGGAGGTGTAGAAAGGAGGAGGTCTAGCAGGAGGAGGTTAGCAGGAGGTGTAAAGGAGGTGTAGAAGGAGGTGTAGGGAGGGTATGAAGGTGTTGAAGGAGGTGTAGAAGGAGGTATAGAAGGAGGTGTTGAAGGAGGTGTTGAAGGAGGTTTAGAAAAGGAGTGTAGAAAGGTGTAGAAAAGGAGATGTTGAAGGAGGTGTTGAAGGGAGGTGTGGGAGGTGTGAGAAAGGAGGTGTGAAGGTGTAGAAGGAGGGTGTAGCAGGGAGGTGTGGCAGGGTGTAGGGAGGAGTGTGAGAAGGAGGTGTAGAAGGAGGTGTAGAGGTATAGAAGGTGTGGGGAGGGTGTAGAAGGGTGTGGGGAGGTGTGAAAGGAGGGTATGGGGAAGGGTGTTGAGGTGGCGTGGAAGGGAGGTGTGAGAAGGGTATAGAAGGAGGTGTGAAGGGAGGTGTAGAGGAGGTGTAGGAGGTGTGGGAGGTGTGGGAGGTGTAGAAGGAGGAGTGAGGAGGTGTGGGAGGTGTGGGGAGGTGTGGGAGGGTGTGGGGAGGGTGTGGGGGAGGTGTGGGGGTGTGGGGAGGGTGTGAAAGGGTGTGAGGGAGGTGTAAGAAGGAGGTGTGGGGAGGTGTGGGGAGGTGTGGGAGGTGAGGGGGTATGAAGGAGGGTGTGGGGAGGTGTGGGGAGGTGTAGAGGAGGTGAAGGAGGAGGTGTAGAAGGAAGTATAGAAGGAGGTGTAGAAGGAGGTGTAGAAGAGGTGTATGAGGTGTAGAAGGGTATAGGAGGTGTGAAAGGGAGGTGTGGGGAGGTGTGGGAGGTGTGAGAAGGGTGTGGGGAGGAGGTGTAGGGAGGTATGAAGGAGATGTGAAGGAGGTGTAGAAAGGAGGATTAGTGGATGTCATCATTATGACCTGACCTCATGTTTTTAGGTCACCCTGTATATTTAAGCCTCTCTCTGTCCATGTAATCCAGTTGCCTCTGAAGATGTCTTGAATAAAGATGAAAGCTAAGGTACTCCGTTGTTTCCATTTTCCCGTGTGATTTTATCAAGATTTATCTTATCCACGTTTTCATTGTGGATTTACATGATAATATATATATATATATATATATATATATATATATATATATATATATATATATATATATATATATATATATATATATATATATATATATATATATATATATATATAAAACAAGAGGTAAGACATTCACATTATGGCAGCCATTCAACAGTACTGTTGATGAATATATGATGAGACGTGTAAAGGCAATAACAGTAGTAGTAGATCTTTCTAAGTAGGGCCCCATTGTGCTCCTACTTTGTGTGTGTGTGTGTGTGTGTGTGTGCGCTAACCAACGTCCACACAAATAAACACACATCTAATTAAAACAACACTTGAGCCGTCCCAGTATTTCATCGAAATTGGGTAAAACCAAAACAATTTATTCAAGGCATAATTAGGTGAGTCCAATTACTGAGTGATACAATTAATTGCATAAAGAGAAGAATGGCCCCAATATGAATTAATCTAAAATTGCTCCGGTCCCAATATATCATATAGAGTTTTTAAATAAATTTCGAGGATGTGATATAGCAATAATGTGAATGATGTAAACACACTTGGATGACGTTATATATATATATATATATATATATATATATATATATATATATATATATATATATATATATATATATATATAATTTATATATTTATGTGTATGGGAGGGAGGGAGGGAGAGAGAGAGAGAGAGAGATACATTAAACAACTATGTAGCGTTAATTACAAAGATACTTTTACAGGAGGTGAGTAAATTGGTGAGCCATTGTGTAGTAGTAGTCACAAGACCATTACTTTTATTGTTTACATAATAATACAAAATCTAGGGTGTACCAACAGCTGTATTCCCTGTTGTATTTATTTCAATATATCTCGCTATGTTAGTAGTGAGTGAGTTAGGACTGACTGTATTGTGGACAACGTATTAGGGACTTTATGTTCACCGGAAGCAAGATCAAGAGAGTACAGACCAGAGGAGTGCTGAGGAAGGGCTCACTGGAGGCTAAGAATTTTTTTTTTTTAGACAATTACTTAACAATGGTGTAGCAAAGGTACAATACAGCTTGTACTCTTGCTGACCATATATTGTTTGTAATATTCTTATATGTAATATAATCAAACGTAATTTTAACCAGCAAGATGATTTAAACAAGTTTATTACGATATATTTGTAACTACTGAATTATTCTCTTGTACCGTTTATATTCACTATATTTCATGATTTGTGATGTTCCATATTTCATTTCCATTTGAATTATTCTAACATACATGATGTTTCCATTTATTTATATTTTCTGAAACGTCACTTGTAATTTTATATATTCTTAAAATGTTTATTGAAATGCAATACATTTTGCCCACTGTATTATAAGTTAAAATGTTTTGTATCTGTTACAGTAATACATTTAACTAAAGTCTCTTTTAACTGTTAACTATGTTGACTGGCAGTAAGAAACAAGACTTTATTTATACTCTGCTTATATCTGTTTACAAACCAGAATTTTAATATTTCCTCAATGATAATTTGTTCAGTAATTAGAATGACAAATGTGTTCTTAACTGTTTATTCCAACTATAGTTCAGCGTAAAAACTTTAACAAAAGACTAAGTTTAATGTTTGGGGGTTTGTCTTACTGATAGAAACACAACAATGAACTACAAAATTCCAGTGCAGCTTTTAACATTCCATAAATAAATCACCCCCAGAACCCTCACACGTGTGTATATAAAAGAATAAAAGGCAGAACAACATGTGTCTTGTTTATGTCGATAACTGTAAGAGGAACAACCACCTCACTGATAACCAAAGATAAAAAACAAAATAAACCCTTAACCCCGGACCCATAACCCAGACACACGAACACCACATTTCAAGAGGAGAGAGTCGCATCATTACGAGAAAGAAATGTCAAGGGCTTTTAAATTCCAAGAGGACAGTAGGAGGTATGAATCGTTCGGGTTTTCCTCCTCCTGTAAGCTATTCACTGCAAATTGACGACTCGGCGTGCCCGGCCTCCTAACAGGGAAACCTCTATCCTCCACCTTTTTGTGTTGAACCGAGAATTTAGCATCTATGAATATCGGGGTCGAGATGACGCTAGTAATATGATTTGCCTCTTTTTTTTTCTTCTTTTTTTTGAGGAAGGAGTGAATTTTGACCCTTTTTAAACCTACTTTTGCTGTACTTTTGTGGGGATTTTGTTTGTTTTTTAATATGGGGAGATTCTTATTTATTGTTATTTCCTTTGAATATATATTTTTTTTTAATTCTTGACGTTTTAGCAAACTTAATTTCCATATGTTTTATTTTATTTATTTTGTTTTAATTTTTCTTTCCCCTAAAAGTATCGTCTTCATTTACGATTTTCTTGTAGCTTAGAGAGAACTTTATAGTAACTGTTTTTGTCATTATCATCTTCCAATTATAACTTTCAACCCATGCCAGTATAATCTCGCATCTCTCATTGAGTTTACTTCACCGGGACCAGAGGCGCCTTCCCTGACAACACGGATGGAGGTTTTTCCCGTGTGGGAGGGTTTTTTTCTTTTCCACATATTATCGTATTACTGACAATATAATCTTAGTAATACAGTTTGTTGTTGTTGTTGTTGTATGGTGAGAGAGGCTTGGGGGTTAGGGGGGGGCTGGAGTGGGATTGGAGAGGGGTGACGAGGGGTGAAGGGGGGCTGGAGGGGGGGTGAAGGGGGGAGAAGGGGGACTGGAGGGGGTGAAAGGGGTGTAGGGAGGTCTAGTGCCGACAAAATTAACCTAATCTTAGACTGTATCGGTTGCCATCATCCAGGTTCCGGTACTTCCTCGTCTCCATAAGAAAAACGACTTTAATCTCCATGTACAGTTCAGCCATTAACAAGGCCAATCGTCCAGGGTCGTGACAGAGGCTGGTCTGGAAGATATGGGGGAAGATATTATATTCTAATTAAGGTTCCGTTTTGACCTTCTTCCGTGACCTTGACCATTTACCGTGACCTTGACATTCACCCGTGTCCTTGATCATCTGCCGTGACACGCTTATAAAATGCGCCCCCGCACGCACACACACACACACACACACACACACACACACACACACACACACACCCACACACAGAACCAATCTCAAGCTCGTGTGTTTTGCGCTTTGCTATTAAATAAATTCATCGTTATTGCCGACATTCAAGTTGATGCTCGAGCGGTTGTCTTCCCTGAATACCTGTGTTGTGGCCAGTGTGAGTGTCTTTATCGTGCTAATGTTGAGGTCCAGGTGTTATTGTTACTGATATTGTGCTGCTGATGGTGGTGTAGTGATGATGGTGGTGGTGTGATAGTAGTATTGTGATGGTGGTGGTGTGGTAGTGGTGGTGTGGTGCTGCTGATAGTATTAGTGTGGTGGTGATGTTGATAGCGGGGTGATGGTAGTGGTGGTGGTGATAGTAATATTGTGGTTGTGATGGTGTGGTAGTAGTGGTTCGGTAATTATGGCGGTGATATGGCGTAGTGGTAGTGGTGATGGTGTGGTGGTGGTGATGTGATGGTGGTGGTGATGTGATGGTGGTGATAGTAGTAGTGTATATGGTAATGGTGGTGGTTTGGAAGTAGTTGTGGTGGTAGTAGGGGTGTAGTGGTTGTGTGGTAGTAATGGTGGTGGTGTAGTAGTTGTGGCGGTGGTGTTGTGGTAGTAGTGGTGATGTGGTGGTGGTTTGTGTGATAGCAATTACTCGTAGTGGTGTGATGGTGTAGTAGTACTGGTATGGCTGGTGTGGTGTGGCTGGTGTGGTGGTAGTGTGGCTGTCACTTCTCTTACTAGCGCTGTACATAGAATCTATAACGTACTTAAGATAAACACATTTCATACGGTGTTTGATTGTGTTTCTGTTGATATGTATTCTTATAACTTTATAAATTAAACTCGGGCACTAATATTCTAAAGGGAATTTCACGCCTCCTGTAAGAAATGGCGTATATAGATGGGTGATGCGTATTATATGTCAGGATAGTTCCACTCTAGTGACTACGTTCCTCTGTGTGTCCGTCATGTGTTCCGTTCTCCAGACAGGATATCCATTGTGTTTGTCAGTGACTTGGTGTGTAACTCATGGAACGCGCGCGCGTGTGTGTGTGTGTGTGTGTGTGTAATAATAATAATAATAATAATAAACGGTTTATTAATGGACTTGCAGCCGGTGGCTGAAAATATACAGACTTACATTTGATTTAGACATAATGATATAATATGCATTGAATACATTTACATGGCTGTACAGTACATAAATCAGGAGTTGTTTATTATTTTAACAATAGATGGGATGGTGCTGTTCTTATATCTATCGGTGCGGGTGTGTGTGTGTGTGTGTGTGTGTGTGTGTGTGTGTTGACCTAATCTTTGTCAACGCAACAAACACGTCTCAGAATTTTGGATGGATCGGTTTGAAAATTTGGTAGGACACTCACGACCTCCATAGAATACAGGACTCGAGACTTTAGCAACAAGTCATAAACTGGGACACTCGAGATGACAAGATAACACAGTGTGATGTTGACTCAAGGTACACGAAAACTTCTTTAGTGTTGTAAGGTAGAGGATGATCACCGTGAACCTTACTAATCCCCAGCTCAATACTATAGATGGGTGGGGTGCGGTGGTCCAGTTGATACAGTTTTGTTTTTCTGAAGGGTTGATGGTTCGATCCCGGGACAGTCTCATCCCACCTAGTAACGTTACGCCATTACTTGCTTAGTATGTTTTCCAGAGTGGCGATGACGGGCAGTCAGGCTCCTGGATCTGGTTTTCAAGACTAATATATATAGTTTAATCTTCAGAACTGTACACGGGAATTTCAATAACAATGTTTGCTTCTAGAACAATGGAGGGAATTTTCAATATGACTATGATAAATTCCTTAAACATACACGAGACTTTTCAGTGAACCAATATGGTTATATCTTCACGAGTGTTGTAACTGGTAACTTGTAGTGAATAAAAACATACAGCTGGCAACCTTTGAAAAATTTCCTGTCATTGTACAGAAGATGAGTCACTTCCCTCATTATCCTCAAGATGAGTCACTTTCCCTCATTACCCTAAGATGAGGTCACTTCCCCTCATTACCCTCATGTTGATTCACTTTCTCTCATTATACAGAAGGTGAGTCACTTCCCCCCCCATTACTCCAAAAATGAGTCACTTCCCCTCATTACCTTGGTCAAGAATAAGGAGGAACTTATTGTATGCTCGTAAGTTGGTATGTCTAAACTCATTCGCACAAATGGTTTAAACGTTTCATCTATCATTATGTCTGTTTGTCTGTCTGTCTGTCCATCCATCCAGCGGCTCAAGGAGTACATAAAACTATACGGGAGGGTGAGCGGGGTAATAAGAGGGGAGGATTAGTGTGATCTATGTGTTAACAATAACCTGGAAACAGTGGAATATTTTTAAGACG
>NW_024724022.1:0-7038 GCF_018991925.1 Homarus americanus | reverse complement strand
TGACCTCAAGATGAGGGAGAAATATTAGATGACGGAGATATATTAGTGGTGACCTTAGGATGAGGGAGAAATATTAGAGGTGACCTTAAGATGACGGTGAAATATTAGAGGTGACCTTAAGGTGAGGGAGAGATATTAGAGGTGACCTTAAGATAAGGGAGAAATATTAGTGGTGACCTTATGATGAGGGAGAAATATTAGAGGTAACCTTAAGATGAGGGAGAAATATTAGAGGTAACCTTAAGACGAGGAAGAAATATTAGAGGTGATCTTAAGATGACGGAGAAATATTAGTGGTGACCTTAAGGTGAGGGAGGAGAGATATTAGAGGTGATCTTAAGATGAGGGAAAAATATTAGTGGTGACCTTAAGATGAGGGAGAAATATTAGAGGTGACCAGAAGATGACGTAGAAATATTAGAGGTGACCTTAAGGTGAGGGAGGAGAGATATTAGAGGTGACCTTAAGATGAGGGAGAAATATTAGAGGTAACCTTAAGATGAGGGAGAAATATTAGAGGTGACCTTAAGATGAGGGAGAAATATTAGAGGTGACCTGAAGATGACAGAGAAATATTAGAGGTGACCTTAAGGTGAGGGAGGAGAGATATTACAGGTGACCTTAAGATTAGGGAGAAATATTAGAGGTAACCTTAAGGTGAGGGAGAAATATTTGAGGTAGCCTTAAGGTGAGGGAGGAGAGATATTTGAGGTGACCTGAAGATGACGGAGAAATATGAGACGTAACCTTAAATTGAGGGAGAAATAATAGAGGTGACCTTAAGGTGAGGGAGGAGAGATATTAGAGGTGACCTGAAGATGACGGAGAAATATTAGAGGTAACCTTTAGATGAGGGAGAAATAATAGAGGTGACCTTAAGATGACGGAGAAATATGAGAGGTGATATTAAGATGAGGGAGAAATGTTAGAGGTGACCTTAACATGAGGAAGAAATATTAAAGGTGACCTTAAGATGAGTGAGGAATTTTAGAGGTGACCTTAACATGAGGGAGAAATATTAGAGGTAACCTTAAGATGAGGGAGAAATATTAGAGGTGACCTGATGATGACGGAGAAATATTAGAGGTGAACTTAAGATGAGGGAGAGATATTAGAGGTGGCCTAAAGGTGAGGGAGAAATATTAGAGGTGACCTGATGATGACAGAGAAAAATTAGAGGTAACCTTAAGATGAGGGAGAAATATTAGAGGTGACCTTAAGATGACAGAGAAATATTAGAGGTGACCTTAAGGTGAAGGAGGAGAGATATTAGAGGTGACCTGAAGATGACGGAGAAATATGAGAAGTAACCTTAAGATGAGGGAGAAATATTAAAGGTGACTTTAAGGTGAGAGAGGAGAGATATTAGAGGTGACCTGAAGATGACGGAGAAATATGAGAGGTAACCTTAAGATGAGGGAGAAATATTAGAGGTGACCTTAAGGTGAGGGAGGAGAGATATTAGAGGTGACCTGAAGATGACGGAGAAATATTAGAGGTAACCTTAAGATGATGGAGAAATAATAGAGGTGACCTTAAGATGACGGAGAAATATGAGAGGTGATATTAAGATGAGGGAGAAATATTAGAGGTGACCTTAAGATGACGGAGAATTATTAGAGGTGACCTCAAGATGACAGAGAAATATTTGTGGTGACCTTAAGATGAGGGAGAGATATTAGAGGTGACCTTAAGATGACGGAGAAATATTAGAGGTGACCTTAAGGTGAGGGAGAAATATTAGAGGTAACCTTAAAATGAGGGAGAAATATTAGAGGTAACTTTAAGATGAGGGAGAAATATTAGAGGTGACCTTAAGACGACAGAGAAAAATTAATGGTGACCTTAAGGTGAGGGAGGAGAGATATTAGAGGTGACCTTATGATGAGGGAAAAATATTAGTGGTGACCTTAAGATGAGGGAGAAATATTAGAGGTAAACTTAAGATGAGGGAGAAATATTATAGGTAACCTTAAGATGAAGGAGAAATATTAGAGGTAACCTTAAGATGAGGTAGAAATATTAGAGGTGACCTTAAGATGACGGAGAAATATTAGAGGTGACCTAAGGTGAGGGAGGAGAGATATTAGAGGTGACCTGAAGATGACAGATAAATATTAGAGGTAACATTAAGATGGGAGAGAAATATTAGAGGTGACCTTAAGATGACGGAGAAATATTAGAAGTGACCTGAAGATGAGGGAGAAATATTAGAGGTGACCATAACATGAAGGAGAAATGTTAGAGGTGACCTTAAGATCAGGGAGAAATATTAGAGGTAACCTTAAGATGAGGGAGAAATATTAGAGGTGACGTGAGTATGACGGAGAAATATTAGAGGTGACCTTGAGATGAGGGAGAAATATTAGAGGTGACCATAACATGAAGGAGAAATATTTGAGGTGACCTTAAGATGAGGGAGAAATATTAGAGGTGACCTTAAGATGAGGAAGAAATATTTGAGGAGACCTTAAGGTGAGGGAGGAATATTAGAGGTGACCTTAAGATGAGGGAGAAAACTTAGAGGTGACCTTAAGATCAGGGAGAAATATTAGAGGTAACCTTAAGATCAGGGAGATATATTAGAGGTAACCTTAACATGAAGGAGAAATATTTGAGGTGACCTTAAGATGAGGGAGAAATATTAGAGGTGCCCTTAAGATGAGGGAGAAATATTAGAGGTGACCTTAAGATGAGGGAGAAATATTTGAGGTGACCTTAAGGTGAGGGAGGAATATTAGAGGTGACCTTAAGATGAGGGAGAAATACAGAGGACTCCAAGATGAGGAGCAGCTATTAGAGGTGACCTTGGAAGATGAGGGAGAAATATAAAGGACTCAAGATGAGGGAGAATAGTGGTGACCTTAAGATGAGGAGAAATACTAGAGGTGACTCAAGATGATGGGAGAAATATTAGAGGGTGACCTAAGGTAGGGAGAAGACAGAGGTGACTCTTAATATGAGGAGAACAAAGAAGGTGGAACCCTAACATGAGGAAGAAATATTAGAGGTAAATTTAAGGTGAGGGAGTAGAAAGCATAGAGGTGACCTGAAGATGAGACGGAGAAGGATAGAGGTACCTTAAGATGAGGGGAGAAGGATAGAGGTGACCTAAGATGACGGGAGAACATAGTGGTGACTCTAAGGTGAGGGGAGGAGAAGCAGAGACGGAGGGAAAAATACAGTAAGGGGACTTCTTAAGATGGGAGAAATATGGGGAGGTGAACTTAACATTAGGAAGAAATATTAGAGGTAACCTTAAGGTGAGGGAGGAGAGTTATTAGAGGTGACCTGAAGATGACGGATAAATATTAGAGGTAACGTTAAGATGAGGGAGAAATATTAGAGGTGACCTTAAGATGACGGAGAAATATTAGAGGTGAACTTAAGATGACGGAGAAATATTAGAGGTGACCTTAAGATGAGGGAGGAGAGATATTAGAGGTGACCTGAAGATAACGGAGAAATATGAGAGGTAACCTTAAGATGAGGGAGAAATATTAGAGGTGACCTTAAGGTGAGGGAGGAGAGATATTATAGGTGACCTGAAGATGACGGAGAAATATTAGAGGTAACCTTAAGATGAGGGAGAATTATTAGAGGTGACCTCAAGATGACGGAGATATATTAGTGGTGACCTTAAGATGAGGGAGAAATATTACAGGTGACCTTAAGATGAGGGAGAAATATTAGAGGTGATCTTAAGATGACGGAGAAATATTAGTGGTGACCTTAAGGTGAGGGAGGAGAAATATTAGAGGTGACCTTAAGATGAGGGAAAAATATTAGTGGTGGCCTTAAGATGAGGGACAAATATTAGAGGTGACATGAAGATGACGGAGAAATATTAGAGGTGACCTTAAGGTGAGGAAGGAGAGATATTTGAGGTGACCTTAAGATTAGGGAGAATTATTAGAGGTAACCTTAAGGTGAGGGAGAAATATTTGAGGTGACCTTAAGGTGAGGGAGGAGAGATATTAGAGGTGACCTTAAGATGAGGGAGAAATATTAGAGGTAACCTTAAGATGAGGGAGAAATATTAGAGGTGACCTTAAGATGAGGGAGAAATATTAGAGGTGACCTGAAGATGACAGAGAAATATTAGAGGTGACCTTAAGGTGAGGAAGGAGAGATATTTGAGGTGACCTTACGATTAGGGAGAAATATTAGAGGTAACCTTAAGGTGAGGGAGAAATATTTGAGGTGACCTAGAGGTGAGGGAGACGAGATATTAGAGGTGACCTCAAGATGAGGGAGAAATATTAGATGACGGAGATATATTAGTGGTGACCTTAGGATGAGGGAGAAATATTAGAGGTGACCTTAAGATGACGGTGAAATATTAGAGGTGACCTTAAGGTGAGGGAGAGATATTAGAGGTGACCTTAAGATAAGGGAGAAATATTAGTGGTGACCTTATGATGAGGGAGAAATATTAGAGGTAACCTTAAGATGAGGGAGAAATATTAGAGGTAACCTTAAGACGAGGAAGAAATATTAGAGGTGATCTTAAGATGACGGAGAAATATTAGTGGTGACCTTAAGGTGAGGGAGGAGAGATATTAGAGGTGATCTTAAGATGAGGGAAAAATATTAGTGGTGACCTTAAGATGAGGGAGAAATATTAGAGGTGACCAGAAGATGACGTAGAAATATTAGAGGTGACCTTAAGGTGAGGGAGCAGAGATATTAGAGGTGACCTTAAGATATGGGAGAAATATTAGAGGTAACCTTAAGATGAGGGAGAAATATTAGAGGTGACCTTAAGAAGAGGGAGAAATATTAGAGGTGCACTGAAGATGACAGATAAATATTAGAGGTGACCTTAAGGTGAGGGAGGAGAGATATTACAGGTGACCTTAAGATTAGGGAGAAATATTAGAGGTAACCTTAAGGTGAGGGAGAAATATTTGAGGTAGCCTTAAGGTGAGGGAGGAGAGATATTAGAGGTGACCTGAAGATGACGGAGAAATATGAGACGTAACCATAAATTGAGGGAGAAATATTAGAGGTGACCTTAAGGTGAGGGAGGAGAGATATTAGAGGTGACCTGAAGATGACGGAGAAATATTAGAGGTAACCTTTAGATGAGGGAGAAATAATAGAGGTGACCTTAAGATGACGGAGAAATATGAGAGGTGATATTAAGATGAGGGAGAAATGTTAGAGGTGACCTTAACATGAGGAAGAAATATTAAAGGTGACCTTAAGATGAGGGAGGAATTTTAGAGGTGACCTTAACATGAGGGAGAAATATTAGAGGTGACCTTAAGATGACGGAGAAATATTAGAGGTGAACTTAAGATGACGGAGAAATATTAGAGGTGAACTTAAGGTGAGGGAGGAGAGATATTAGAGGTGACCTGAAGATGACGGAGAAACATGAGAGGTACTCTGATGATGACGGAGAGAAAAATTAGGAGGTAAATTTTAAGATGAGAGGGAGAAATATTAGAGGTGACTCTTAAGACGACAGAGAACATAGAGGTGACTCTTAAGGGGAAGGAGGAGATATTAGGGAGGTGACGAAGATGACGGGAGAAGGACAGAAGTAAATTTTAAGATGAGGGGAGAAAGGATAAAGGTGATTTTAAGGTGAGAGAGGAGAGAGGTTAGGGAGGTGACTTGGAAGATGATGGGAGAAATATGAGAGGTAAATTTTAAGATGAGGGAGAAATATTAGAGGTGACCTTAAGGTGAGGGGAGGAGAAATATTAGAGGTGACCTTAAGATGAGGGAGGAGAGATATTAGAGGCGACCTGAAGATGACGGAGAAATATGAGAGGTAACCTTAAGATGAGGGAGAAATATTAGAGGTGATATTAAGATGAGGGAGAAATATTAGAGGTGACCTTAAGATGACGGAGAATTATTAGAGGTGACCTCAAGATGACAGAGAAATATTTGTGGTGACCTTAAGATGAGGGAGAAATATTAGAGGTGACCTTAAGATGACAGAGAAATATTAGAGGTGACCTTAAGGTGAGGGAGAAATATTAGAGGTAACCTTAAAATGAGGGAGAAATATTAGAGGTAACTTTAAGATGAGGGAGAAATATTAGAGGTGACCTTAAGACGACAGAGAAAAATTAGTGGTGACCTTAAGGTGAGGGAGGAGAGATATTAGAGGTGACCTTATGATGAGGGAAAAATATTAGTGGTGACCTTAAGATGAGGGAGAAATATTAGAGGTAACCTTAAGATGAGGGAGAAATATTATAGGTAACCTAAAGATGAGGGAGAAATATTAGAGGTAACCTTAAGATGAGGGAGAAATATTAGAGGTGACCTTAAGATGACGGAGAAATATTAGAGGTGACCTTAAGGTGAGGGAGGAGAGATATTAGAGGTGACCTGAAGATGACGGATAAATATTAGAGGTAACCTTAAGATGGGAGAGAAATATTAGAGGTGACCTTAAGATGACGGAGAAATTTTAGAGGTGACCTTAAGATGAGGGAGAAATATTTGAGGTAACCTTAAGATGACGGAGAAATATTAGAGGTGACCTAAGTTTGACGGAGAAATATTTGAGGTGACCTTGAGATGAGGGAGAAATATTAGAGGTGACCATAACATGAAAGAGAAATATTAGAGGTGACCTTAAGATCAGGGAGAAATATTAGAGGTAACCTTAAGATCAGGGAGAAATATTAGAGGTGACCTTAACATGAAGGAGAAATATTTGAGGTGACCTTAAGATGAGGGAGAAATATTAGAGGTGACCTTAAGATGAGGGAGAAATATTTGAGGAGACCTTAAGGTGAGGGAGGAATATTAGAGGTGACCTTAAGATGAGGGAGAAATTTTAGAGGTGATCATAAGATGACGGAGAAATATTAGTGGTGACCTTAAGGTGAGGGAGGAGCGATATTAGACGTGACCTTAAGATTTGGGAAAAATATTAGTGGTGGCCTTAAGATGAGGGAGAAGTATTAGAGGTGACCTGAAGATGACGGAGAAATATTAGAGGTAACCTTAAGATGAGGGAGAAATATTAGAGGTGACCTAAGTTTGACGGAGAAATATTTGAGGTGA
>NW_024724021.1:0-17399 GCF_018991925.1 Homarus americanus | reverse complement strand
TTCATTACACAAGTACTATATGTTCACTATAACACTAGTACTACATGTTCATTGCACAAGTACTATATGTTCACTACAACACTAGCACTATATGCTCATTATACAAGTAGTATATGTTCAATACACTAGTATTACATGTTCATTACACAAGTACTATATGTTCACTACACTAGTATTACATGTTCATTACACAAGTACTATATGTTCACTACACTAGTATTACATGTTCATTACACAAGTACTATATGTTCACTACACTTGTATTACATGTTCATTACACTAGTACTAAATGTTCACATAACCTCTTACTATATAAATATATAATGTATATTATACGATAAAGTTATTGAAATTGTACTTCATAAAATTTTACGTTTGGTTAAAACAAGATGGAAAGTTATACAAGCAAATAACTCTTAAGCGTTGTAAAAATCCAGAAAAAATTGGGTAGCGGGGCATTTGCGTTCAGCCTCCTGGCCGAATTCAATGGGGAACTCGTGTGCATAAAAAAAGGCTTGAAAACGGAATATCTGAAGTATTTCAACATAGAAAGGGAGATAACCCAAAAAGTAAACGGTGCCGGCGGTGCTCCCCTCATCATAACGTGGGCCACGGATGAGCCCATACTTGTTATGTCGTTTTGCAAGGGAAGGACGTTCATTGATATACTCAATCACCCTAAGTTGCTTACCGCGGCCAACATTATTCAAATCTACATCGCCGTGGCGCGAAGCCTTGACGAAATTCACGGTCAGGGCGTTGTCCATAACGATTTTAAGGAAGATAATGTGTTAATAGAAGAGAACACAGCCGATGGTAGCTTCACGGCCCACATCATCGATTTTGGGCTTTCTACATCCGTGGGAGAGTTGACAAATATCTCTGGATCACCAAGTGATTTTCCCTTTTATGCCCCAGAGATCCTTGCTGGTCACCCATGTCACCCCAAGGCTGATGTTTTCTCTTTGGGGTTCACCCTTAATTTTGTTACTGAGACATTATTGAGTGACCGACACCTAAAGGCGTGGCCGCCCGGCACCAGACAATTATTCTTAGATATGCTACAGCAGAACCCAGTAGATCGGCCTGATCTCTGTGAAGTTATTAGACGTTTAGAGTCTTCCCTCCAGCAGCTTTCTTTCCCAACTGTCACTGAAAGGAAGACTGTCATGCAGAATCCTCCTTACATCCCCTCGCAAGGGAAAAGCTGTGTCGCCCCTAAGGTGACATCTGCTGTCATGCAGAGTCCTCCTTACATCCCCTCGCAAGGGAAAAGCTGTGTCGCCCCTAAGGTGACATCTGCTGTCATGCAGAGTCCTCCTTACATCCCCTCCTAAGGGAAGAGCTGTGTCGCCCCTAAGGTGACATCTGCTGTCATGCAGAGTCCTCCTTACATCCCCTCGCAAGGGAAGAGCTGTGTCGCCCCTAAGGTGACATCTTCTGTCATGCAGAGTCCTCCTTACATCTCCTCGCAAGGGAAAAGCTGTGTCGCCCCTAAGGTGACATCTGCTGTCATGCAGAGTCCTCCTTACATCCCCTCCCAAGGGAAGAGCTGTGTCGCCCCTAAGGTGACATCTGCTGTCATGCAGAGTCCTCCTTACATCCCCTCGCAAGGGAAAAGCTGTATCGCCCCTAAGGTGACATCTGCTTTCATGCAGAGTCCTCCTTACATCCCCTCCCAAGGGAAGAGCTGTGTCGCCCCTAAGGTGACATCTGCTGTCATGCAGAGTCCTCCTTACATCCCCTCGCAAGGGAGGAGCTGTGTCGCCCCAAAGGTGAAATCTGCTGTCACGCAGAGTCCTCCTTGCGAGGGATCGGAAGGGACGGCACAATCGACCAGCATTTTGTCTAATGTAATAAAATTCATCGTAGTGTCAGGACTACGGTTTGGGACGGCTTATCTCAAGGGGTCTGATCTCATCTTCTCCCCCGATGAATATTATTGAAAAAAAAAGAAGATTTTGTATGTTTTTTTTTAAATAATGTGATAAATGTCGTTTTTTGTTTGTTTGTGTTAATCCTTATATAAAGCCTAATAAAGTAGATAGATATATAAATAGATGGACAAATGAATTAGGTTATATAGGTAGATCAGCATATATAGTAACTATAGGTATTGGTACAAGTAATACATAAGGGTAGTGATACAGGTACAGTTAAGAGACAGATACAGGTACAGTGAAGAGACAGATACAGGTACAGTTAAGAGACAGATACAGGTACAGTTGAGAGACAGATACAGGTACAGTTAAGAGACAGATACAGGTACAGTTAAGAGACAGATACAGGTACAGTTAAGAGACAGATACAGGTACAGTTAAGAGACTGATGCAGGTAGAGTTAATAGACAGATACAGGTACCGTTGAGAGACAGATACAGGTAGAGTTAAGAGACAGATACAGGTTCAGTTTAGAGACAGATACAGGTAGAATTGAGAGACAGATACAGGTAGAGTTAAGAGACAGATACAGGTACAGTTAAGAGACAGATACACGTACAGTTAAGAGACAGATGCAGGTACAGTTAAGAGACAGATACAGATAGAGTTAAGAGACAGATACAGGTATAGTTGAGAGACAGATACAGTTAAGAGATAGATACAGGTACAGTTGAAAGATACACACACACACACACACACACACACACATCTACATGCTATCATGAATCGGGATAAGATATGTTTTCAATTCCGTCATCTCCAGCCGTAACTGTTGTGATAGCAAAGACCAGCTAATATCACACACACATACACACACACACACACACACACACACACAAATCTACCTCGGTACTACGTTACCTAAGTCTCTCTATGTGTACCGGTATGTGTACCTATATGTGTACATGTATGTGCACCTGTATGTGTACCGGTATGTGTACCTGTATGTGTACCTGTATGTGTACCTATATGTGTACCGGTATGTGTACCTGTATGTGTACCTGTATGTGTACCGGTATGTGAACCTGTATGTGTACCGGTATCATATCTATTACTAAAGTAGTCAAGTATACACCCCATCTAGTCCCCAATATCACCATGCCTTGACCTATACTGTATATTAGTGTTTACTCTCACCAACACTTGACGTATACTGTATATTAGTGTTTACTCTCACCAACACTTGACGTATACTGTATATTAGTGTTTACTGTCACCAACATTTGACGTATACTGTATATTAGTGTTTACTGTCACCAACATTTGACGTATACTGTATATTAGTGTTTATTTTCACCAACACTTGACGTATACTGTATATTAGTGTTTACTCTCAGCAACACTTGACGTACTCTGTATATTAGTGTTTACTTTCACCAACACTTGACCTATTCTGCATATTAGTGTTTACTCTCTCCAACACTTTAACATCATTCATTAACACAACAGAAACATACAATAGCGTCAATCAGATAAAAAACATTAATACATTCTGCTTTGTTTAGCGAGAAATACATAAAAATACAGTACCATAGTATTATATTGACAGTATATACAGAGTAAAGACATTCTCACAACCATTTAGTGTTGCCAGTGGTTCATTTGTTGTAGTCGATACTTGTGATTTCCAGCAGGAACCACACTAACTTGGCTCCTTCCGTACTGGTTGTGGTTGTTGGTGGATAACCGGGAGGGTTGTTGGTTGTATTCCAGGTTGAAAAGGTTGGAGTTGAGGTGTGAGTTTTGGTTGTAGTTGTGGTTGTTGTTGGTGGAGCCGTAACTTTGTGAGATGTACCTGTTGTTGTGGAGGTTGTTGGACTGGTTGTTGTGGTTGTATTGGTTGGTACTCGTGCGATAGTTGGACTGGTACTGGTTGCGGTTCTCCTGGTACTAGTTGCGGTTCTGTTGGTAATGATTCAGCTGGTACTGGTTACGGTTGTGTTGATACTGGTTGTGGTCTTGTTGATACTGGTTGCGTTTCTGTTGATACTGGTTGTCTCTCTGTGACTACTGTCTAATATTCAGAGAAGATTGATCTCGGTTCACTTGATTCTGGAACTGGTTGCGGGTAGACAGTTGGTTTTGGAACTGGTGGGGGAGGTTCTGTTGGTTCTGGAACTGGTCGCCGCGGCTTTGTTGGTTTTGGAACTGGTCGCGGGTAGACAGTTGGTTCTGGAACTGGTCGGGGCGGTTCTGTTGGCTCTGGAACTGGTCGGGGCGGCTTTGTTGGTTCTGGAACTGGTCGCGGCGGCTTTGTTGGTTCTGGAACTGGTCGCTAGTAGACAGTTGGTTCTGGAACTGGTCGGGGCGGCTCTGTTGGCTCTGGAACTGGTCGGGGCGGCTTTGTTGGTTCTGGAACTGGTCGCGAGTAGACAGTTGGTTCTGGAATGGGTCGCGGGTAGACAGTTGGTTCTGGAACTGGCCTGGTGGCTCTGTTGGTTCTGGAACTGGTCGGGGCGGTTCTGTTGTTTCTGGAACTGGTCGGGGCGGCTCTGTTGGTTCAGCAACTGGTTGCGGCGGGTCTGTTGGTTCTGAAACTGGTTGCGGCTGTTCTGTTGGTTCTGGAACTGGTCGCGGCGGGTCTGTTGATTCTGGGACTGGTTGCGCCTTTGCTGGTGCTATTGGCTTTGGCTCTGGAAGTTTTCATGGGTGGATTGCTTGGTAACAGTGGCCTGGAAGTCAGTGTCGGGAGCGACAGAGTAGTCGACGACGCAGAGAGAACCATCAGGGTCCATGGCGCTGTACTGACCCACCACTACGTCTCCTCGACGCTCCTCCCGGGCAGACTTTTTGTCCCCTGTCGACCTGGCGTCTACCTCGTAGGCCCACATGTTCTCTGGGTCCTGCAGGGAACACAACATTATCTTTAACTGAACCTTAACTTTTATGACCATGTTCACTACAACACTAGTACTACATGTTAACTACAACACTGGTATTCCATGTTCACTACAACACTAGTAATACATGTTCACTACAACACTAGTACTACATGTTCACTACAACACTAGTACTACATGTTCAATACAGCACTAGTACTACATGTTCACTACAACACTAGTACTTCATGTTCACTGCAACACCGGTCCTACGTGCTTACTAAAACACTAGTACTACATGTTCACTACAACACTAGTACTAAATGTTCACTACAACACTGGTATTATATGTTCACCACAACACTAGTACTACATGTTCACTACAACACTAGTACTTCATGTTCACTGCAACACCGGTCCTACATGCTTACTACAACACTAGTACTACATGTTCACTACAACACTAGTACTACATGTTCACTACAACACTGGTATTATATGTTCACCACAACATTAGTACTACATGTTCAATACAACACTGGTATTACATGTTCACTACAACACTAGTACTACATGTTCACTACAACACTAGCACTACATGTTCACTACAACACTAGTACCACATGTTCACTAGAACACTAGTACTGCATGCTCACTACAACACTAGTACTACATGTTCAGTAGAACACTAGTACTACATGCTCAATACAACACTAGTACTACCTGTTAACTACAACACTGGCACTACGTATTCACTACAACACTAGTCCTACATGTTCACTACAACACTGGTACTACGTATTCGCTACAACACTAGTACTACATGCTCACTACAACACTAGTACTACGTGTTCACTACAGCACTGGTATTACATGTTCACTACAACACTAGTTCTACATGTTCACTACAACACTGGTATTACATGTTCACTACAACACTAGTATTACATGTTCAATACAACACTTGTACTACATGCTCACTAAAACACTAGTACTACATGTTCATTACAACATTGGTATTACATGTTCACTACAACACGAGTACTACATCTTCACTACAACACAGGTATTACATGTTTATTACATCACTAGTACTACATGTTCACTACAACACTAGTACTACATGTTCACTACAACACTAGTTCTACATGTTCACTACAACACTAGTACTACATGTTCACTACAACACTAGTTCTATATGTTCACTAAAACAATAATACTACATGTTCACTACAACATTAGTACTACATGTTGACTACAATACTGGTATTACATGCACACTACAGAACTAGTACTACATGTTCACTACAACACTAGGACTACATGTTCAATACAACTCTAGTATTTACATGTTCAATACAACACTAGTACTACATGCTCACTAAAACACTAGTACTATATGTTCACTACACGAGTATTACATGTTCATTACACTAGTACTACATGTTCACTACAACACTAGTACTACATGTTCACTACACCACTAGTACTACATGTTCACAACTACACTTGTATTACAGGCTCATTACGCTAGTACTACATGTTCAATAGAACACTAGCATGATATGTTCACTACAATACTAGTACTACATGTTCATTACACTAGTACTACATTTTCACTACAACACTAGCAATACATATTCACTACAACACTAGTATTACATGCTCATTACACTAGTACTACATGTTCACTACAACACTAGTACTACATGTTCACTACAACACTAGTATTACATGTTCAATACAACACTTGTACTACATGCTCACTAAAACACTAGTACTACATGTTCATTACAACATTGGTATTACATGTTCACTACAACACGAGTACTACATCTTCACTACAACACAGGTATTACATGTTCATTACATCACTAGTACTACATGTTCACTACAACACTAGTACTACATGTTCACTACAACACTAGTACTATATGTTCACTACAACACTAGTACTACATGTTCACTTCAACACTAGTTCTATATGTTCACTAAAACAATAATACTACATGTTCACTACAACATTAGTACTATATGTTGACTACAACACTGGTATTACATGTACACTACAGAACTAGTACTACATGTTCACTACAACACTAGGACTACATATCCAATACAACACTAGTATTTACATGTTCATTACACTAGTACTACATGTTCACTACAACACTAGTACTACATCTTCACTACAACACAGGTATTACATGTTCATTACATCACTAGTACTACATGTTCACTACAACACTAGTACTATATGTTCACTACAACACTAGTACTACATGTTCACTACAACACTAGTTCTATATGTTCACTAAAACAATAATACTACATGTTCACTACAACATTAGTACTATATGTTGACTACAACACTGGTATTACATGTACACTACAGAACTAGTACTACATGCTCACTATAACACTAGTACTACGTGTTCACTACACGAGTATTACATGTTCATTACACTAGTACTACATGTTCACTACAACACTAGTACTACATTTTCACTTCACCACTAGTCCTACATGTTCACAACTACACTTGTATTACATGCTCATTACGCTAGTACTACATGTTCAATAGAACACTAGCACGATATGTTCACTACAATACTAGTACTACATGTTCATTACACTAGTACTACATGTTCACTACAACACTAGCAATACATGTTCACTACAACACTAGTATTACATGCTCATTACACTAGTACTACATGTTCACTACAACACTAGTACTACATGTTCACTACAACACTAGTACTACATGTTCATTACACTAGTACTATATGTTCACTACACTAGTTTTACATGTGCATTACATTAGTACTATATGTTCACTACAACACTAGGACTGTATATTCATTACACTAGTATTATATGTTCACTACACCAGTATTACATGTTCATTACACAAGTACTATATCTTCACTATAACACTGGTCTACATGTTCATTACACAAGTACTATATCTTCACTATAAAACTAGCACTATATGTTCATTAGACTAGTACTATATGTTCACTACACTAGTATTACATGTTCATTACACAGGTACTATATGTTCACTATAACACTAGTACTACATGTTCATTACACAAGTACTCTAATTTCACTACAACACTAGTACTACATGTTCATTGCACAAGTACTATTTGTTCACTACACTAGTATTACATGTTCATTACACAAGTACTATATGTTCACTATAACACTAGTACTACATGTTCATTGCACAAGTACTATATGTTCACTACAACACTAGCACTATATGCTCATTATACAAGTAGTATATGTTCAATACACTAGTATTACATGTTCATTACACAAGTACTATATGTTCACTACACTAGTATTACATGTTCATTACACAAGTACTATATGTTCACTACACTAGTATTACATGTTCATTACACAAGTACTATATGTTCACTACACTTGTATTACATGTTCATTACACTAGTACTAAATGTTCACATAACCTCTTACTATATAAATATATAATGTATATTATACGATAAAGTTATTGAAATTGTACTTCATAAAATTTTACGTTTGGTTAAAACAAGATGGAAAGTTATACAAGCAAATAACTCTTAAGCGTTTATCCATCCAAGATTGGTGGCATTTGGTTCGGCCTCCCGTGGGAGTTCAATGAGAACTCGTTTGCCCCATCCTCTGTCGTTTTGCAAGGGAAGGACGTTCATTGATATACTCAATCACCCTAAGTTGCTTACCGCGGCCAACATTATTCAAATCTACATCGCCGTGGCGCGAAGCCTTGACGAAATTCACGGTCAGGGCGTTGTCCATAACGATTTTAAGGAAGATAATGTGTTAATAGAAGAGAACACAGCCGATGGTATCTTCACGGCCCACATCATCGATTTTGGGCTTTCTACAGCCGTGGGAGAGTTGACAAATATCTCTGGATCACCAAGTGATTTTCCCTTTTATGCCCCAGAGATCCTTGCTGGTCACCCATGTCACCCCAAGGCTGATGTTTTCTCTTTGGGGTTCACCCTTAATTTTGTTACTGAGACATTATTGAGTGACCGACACCTAAAGGCGTGGCCGCCCGGCACCAGACAATTATTCTTAGATATGCTACAGCAGAACCCAGTAGATCGGCCTGATCTCTGTGAAGTTATTAGACGTTTAGAGTCTTCCCTCCAGCAGCTTTCTTTCCCAGCTGTCCCTGAAAGGAAGACTGTCATGCAGAGTCCTCCTTACATCCCCTCGCAAGGGAAAAGCTGTGTCGCCCCTAAGGTGACATCTGCTGTCATGCAGAGTCCTCCTTACATCCCCTCGCAAGGGAAAAGCTGTGTCGCCCCTAAGGTGACATCTGCTGTCATGCAGAGTCCTCCTTACATCCCCTCCCAAGGGAAGAGCTGTGTCGCCCCTAAGGTGACATCTGCTGTCATGCAGAGTCCTCCTTACATCCCCTCGCAAGGGAAGAGCTGTGTCGCCCCTAAGGTGACATCTTCTGTCATGCAGAGTCCTCCTTACATCTCCTCGCAAGGGAAAAGCTGTGTCGCCCCTAAGGTGACATCTGCTGTCATGCAGAGTCCTCCTTACATCCCCTCCCAAGGGAAGAGCTGTGTCGCCCCTAAGGTGACATCTGCTGTCATGCAGAGTCCTCCTTACATCCCCTCGCAAGGGAAAAGCTGTATCGCCCCTAAGGTGACATCTGCTTTCATGCAGAGTCCTCCTTACATCCCCTCCCAAGGGAAGAGCTGTGTCGCCCCTAAGGTGACATCTGCTGTCATGCAGAGTCCTCCTTACATCCCCTCGCAAGGGAGGAGCTGTGTCGCCCCAAAGGTGAAATCTGCTGTCACGCAGAGTCCTCCTTGCGAGGGATCGGAAGGGACGGCACAATCGACCAGCATTTTGTCTAATGTAATAAAATTCATCGTAGTGTCAGGACTACGGTTAGGGACGGCTTATCTCAAGGGGTCTGATCTCATCTTCTCCCCCGATGAATATTATTGAAAAAAAAGAAGATTTTGTATGTTTTTTTTTAAATAATGTGATAAAATGTCGTTTTTTGTTTGTTTGTGTTAATCCTTATATAAAGCCTAATAAAGTAGATAGATATATAAATAGATGGACAAATGAATTAGGTTATATAGGTAGATCAGCATATATAGTAACTATAGGTATTGGTACAAGTAATACATAAGGGTAGTGATACAGGTACAGTTAAGAGACAGATACAGGTACAGTTAAGAGACAGATACAGGTACAGTTAAGAGACAGATACAGGTACAGTTAAGAGACAGATGCAGGTACAGCTAAGAGACAGATACAGGTACAGTTAAGAGACAGATACAGGTACAGTTAAGAGACAGATACAGGTACAGTTAAGAGACAGATACAGGTACAGTTAAGAGACAGATACAGGTACAGTTAAGAGACTGATGCAGGTAGAGTTAATAGACAGATACAGGTACCGTTGAGAGACAGATACAGGTAGAGTTAAGAGACAGATACAGGTTCAGTTTAGAGACAGATACAGGTAGAATTGAGAGACAGATACAGGTAGAGTTAAGAGACAGATACAGGTACAGTTAAGAGACAGATACACGTACAGTTAAGAGACAGATGCAGGTACAGTTAAGAGACAGATACAGATAGAGTTAAGAGACAGATACAGGTATAGTTGAGAGACAGATACAGTTAAGAGATAGATACAGGTACAGTTGAAAGATACACACACACACACACACACACACACACATCTACATGCTATCATGAATCGGGATAAGATATGTTTTCAATTCCGTCATCTCCAGCCGTAACTGTTGTGATAGCAAAGACCAGCTAATATCACACACACATACACACACACACACACACACACACACATAAATCTACCTCGGTACTACGTTACCTAAGTCTCTCTATGTGTACCGGTATGTGTACCTATATGTGTACATGTATGTGCACCTGTATGTGTACCGGTATGTGTACCTGTATGTGTACCTGTATGTGTACCTATATGTGTACCGGTATGTGTACCTGTATGTGTACCTGTATGTGTACCGGTATGTGAACCTGTATGTGTACCGGTATCATATCTATTACAAAAACAGTCAAGTATACACCCCATCTAGTCCCCAATATCACCATGCCTTGACCTATACTGTATATTAGTGTTTACTCTCACCAACACTTGACGTATACTGTATATTAGTGTTTACTCTCACCAACACTTGACGTATACTGTATATTAGTGTTTACTGTCACCAACATTTGACGTATACTGTATATTAGTGTTTACTGTCACCAACATTTGACGTATACTGTATATTAGTGTTTATTTTCACCAACACTTGACGTATACTGTATATTAGTGTTTACTCTCAGCAACACTTGACGTACTCTGTATATTAGTGTTTACTTTCACCAACACTTGACCTATTCTGCATATTAGTGTTTACTCTCACCAACACTTTAACATCATTCATTAACACAACAGAAACATACAATAGCGTCAATCAGATAAAAAACATTAATACATTCTGCTTTGTTTAGCGAGAAATACATAAAAATACAGTACCATAGTATTATATTGACAGTTTATACAGAGTAAAGACATTCTCACAACCATTTAGTGTTGCCAGTGGTTCATTTGTTGTAGTCGATACTTGTGATTTCCAGCAGGAACCACACTAACTTGGCTCCTTCCGTACTGGTTGTGGTTGTTGGTGGATAACCGGGAGGGTTGTTGGTTGTATTCCAGGTTGAAAAGGTTGGAGTTGAGGTGTGAGTTTTGGTTGTAGTTGTGGTTGTTGTTGGTGGAGCCGTAACTTTGTGAGATGTACCTGTTGTTGTGGAGGTTGTTGGACTGGTTGTTGTGGTTGTATTGGTTGGTACTCGTGCGATAGTTGGACTGGTACTGGTTGCGGTTCTCCTGGTACTAGTTGCGGTTCTGTTGGTAATGATTCAGCTGGTACTGGTTACGGTTGTGTTGATACTGGTTGTGGTCTTGTTGATACTGGTTGCGTTTCTGTTGATACTGGTTGTCTCTCTGTGACTACTGTCTAATATTCAGAGAAGATTGATCTCGGTTCACTTGATTCTGGAACTGGTTGCGGGTAGACAGTTGGTTTTGGAACTGGTGGGGGAGGTTCTGTTGGTTCTGGAACTGGTCGCCGCGGCTTTGTTGGTTTTGGAACTGGTCGCGGGTAGACAGTTGGTTCTGGAACTGGTCGGGGCGGTTCTGTTGGCTCTGGAACTGGTCGGGGCGGCTTTGTTGGTTCTGGAACTGGTCGCGGCGGCTTTGTTGGTTCTGGAACTGGTCGCTAGTAGACAGTTGGTTCTGGAACTGGTCGGGGCGGCTCTGTTGGCTCTGGAACTGGTCGGGGCGGCTTTGTTGGTTCTGGAACTGGTCGCGAGTAGACAGTTGGTTCTGGAATGGGTCGCGGGTAGACAGTTGGTTCTGGAACTGGCCTGGTGGCTCTGTTGGTTCTGGAACTGGTCGGGGCGGTTCTGTTGTTTCTGGAACTGGTCGGGGCGGCTCTGTTGGTTCAGCAACTGGTTGCGGCGGGTCTGTTGGTTCTGAAACTGGTTGCGGCTGTTCTGTTGGTTCTGGAACTGGTCGCGGCGGGTCTGTTGATTCTGGAACTGGTTGCGCCTTTGCTGGTGCTATTGGCTTTGGCTCTGGAAGTTTTCATGGGTGGATTGCTTGGTAACAGTGGCCTGGAAGTCAGTGTCGGGAGCTACAGAGTAGTCGACGACGCAGAGAGAACCATCAGGGTCCATGGCGCTGTACTGGCCCACCACTACGTCTCCTCGACGCTCCTCCCGGGCAGACTTTTTGTCCCCTGTCGACCTGGCGTCTACCTCGTAGGCCCACATGTTCTCTGGGTCCTGCAGGGAACACAACATTATCTTTAACTGAACCTTAACGATATGTTATACAAGAAATGTTAACTTTTATGACCATGTTCACTACAACACTAGTACTACATGTTAACTACAACACTGGTATTCCATGTTCACTACAACACTAGTAATACATGTTCACTACAACACTAGTACTACATGTTCACTGCAACACTAGTACTACATGTTCAATACAGCACTAGTACTACATGTTCACTACAACACTAGTACTTCATGTTCACTGCAACACCGGTCCTACGTGCTTACTACAACACTAGTACTACATGTTCACTACAACACTAGTACTAAATGTTCACTACAACACTGGTATTATATGTTCACCACAACACTAGTACTACATGTTCACTACAACACTAGTACTTCATGTTCACTGCAACACCGGTCCTACATGCTTACTACAACACTAGTACTACATGTTCACTACAACACTAGTACTACATGTTCACTACAACACTGGTATTATATGTTCACCACAACATTAGTACTACATGTTCACTACAACACTGGTATTACATGTTCACTACAACACTAGTACTACATGTTCACTACAACACTAGCACTACATGTTCACTACAACACTAGTACCACATGTTCACTAGAACACTAGTACTGCATGCTCACTACAACACTAGTACTACATGTTCAGTAGAACACTAGTACTACATGCTCAATACAACACTAGTACTACCTGTTAACTACAACACTGGCACTACGTATTCACTACAACACTAGTCCTACATGTTCACTACAACACTGGTACTACGTATTCACTACAACACTAGTACTACATGCTCACTACAACACTAGTACTACGTGTTCACTACAGCACTGGTATTACATGTTCACTACAACACTAGTTCTACATGTTCACTACAACACTGGTATTACATGTTCACTACAACACTAGTATTACATGTTCAATACAACACTTGTACTACATGCTCACTAAAACACTAGTACTACATGTTCATTACAACATTGGTATTACATGTTCACTACAACACGAGTACTACATCTTCACTACAACACAGGTATTACATGTTTATTACATCACTAGTACTACATGTTCACTACAACACTAGTACTACATGTTCACTACAACACTAGTACTACATGTTCACTACAACACTAGTACTACATGTTCACTACAACACTAGTTCTATATGTTCACTAAAACAATAATACTACATGTTCACTACAACATTAGTACTACATGTTGACTACAATACTGGTATTACATGCACACTACAGAACTAGTACTACATGTTCACTACAACACTAGGACTACATGTTCAATACAACTCTAGTATTTACATGTTCAATACAACACTAGTACTACATGCTCACTAAAACACTAGTACTACATGTTCACTACACGAGTATTACATGTTCATTACACTAGTACTACATGTTCACTACAACACTAGTACTACATGTTCACTACACCACTAGTACTACATGTTCACAACTACACTTGTATTACAGGCTCATTACGCTAGTACTACATGTTCAATAGAACACTAGCATGATATGTTCACTACAATACTAGTACTACATGTTCATTACACTAGTACTACATGTTCACTACAACACTAGCAATACATGTTCACTACAACACTAGTATTACATGCTCATTACACTAGTACTACATGTTCACTACAACACTAGTACTACATGTTCACTACAACACTAGTATTACATGTTCAATACAACACTTGTACTACATGCTCACTAAAACACTAGTACTACATGTTCATTACAACATTGGTATTACATGTTCACTACAACACGAGTACTACATCTTCACTACAACACAGGTATTACATGTTCATTACATCACTAGTACTACATGTTCACTACAACACTAGTACTACATGTTCACTACAACACTAGTACTATATGTTCACTACAACACTAGTACTACATGTTCACTACAACACTAGTTCTATATGTTCACTAAAACAATAATACTACATGTTCACTACAACATTAGTACTATATGTTGACTACAACACTGGTATTACATGTACACTACAGAACTAGTACTACATGTTCACTACAACACTAGGACTACATGTTCAATACAACACTAGTATTTACATGTTCATTACACTAGTACTACATGTTCACTACAACACTAGTACTACATCTTCACTACAACACAGGTATTACATGTTCATTACATCACTAGTACTACATGTTCACTACAACACTAGTACTACATGTTCACTACAACACTAGTACTATATGTTCACTACAACACTAGTACTACATGTTCACTACAACACTAGTTCTATATGTTCACTAAAACAATAATACTACATGTTCACTACAACATTAGTACTATATGTTGACTACAACACTGGTATTACATGTACACTACAGAACTAGTACTACATGCTCACTATAACACTAGTACTACGTGTTCACTACACGAGTATTACATGTTCATTACACTAGTACTACATGTTCACTACAACACTAGTACTACATGTTCACTTCACCACTAGTCCTACATGTTCACAACTACACTTGTATTACATGCTCATTACGCTAGTACTACATGTTCAATAGAACACTAGCACGATATGTTCACTACAATACTAGTACTACATGTTCATTACACTAGTACTACATGTTCACTACAACACTAGCAATACATGTTCACTACAACACTAGTATTACATGCTCATTACACTAGTACTACATGTTCACTACAACACTAGTACTACATGTTCACTACAACACTAGTACTACATGTTCATTACACTAGTACTATATGTTCACTACACTAGTTTTACATGTGCATTACATTAGTACTATATGTTCACTACAACACTAGGACTGTATATTCATTACACTAGTATTATATGTTCACTACACCAGTATTACATGTTCATTACACAAGTACTATATCTTCACTATAACACTGGTCTACATGTTCATTACACAAGTACTATATCTTCACTATAAAACTAGCACTATATGTTCATTAGACTAGTACTATATGTTCACTACACTAGTATTACATGTTCATTACACAGGTACTATATGTTCACTATAACACTAGTACTACATGTTCATTACACAAGTACTCTATGTTCACTACAACACTAGTACTACATGTTCATTGCACAAGTACTATTTGTTCACTACACTAGTATTACATGTTCATTACACAAGTACTATATGTTCACTATAACACTAGTACTACATGTTCATTGCACAAGTACTATATGTTCACTACAACACTAGCACTATATGCTCATTATACAAGTAGTATATGTTCAATACACTAGTATTACATGTTCATTACACAAGTACTATATGTTCACTACACTAGTATTACATGTTCATTACACAAGTACTATATGTTCACTACACTAGTATTACATGTTCATTACACAAGTACTATATGTTCACTACACTTGTATTACATGTTCATTACACTAGTACTAAATGTTCACATAACCTCTTACTATATAAATATATAATGTATATTATACGATAAAGTTATTGAAATTGTACTTCATAAAATTTTACGTTTGGTTAAAACAAGATGGAAAGTTATACAAGCAAATAACTCTTAAGCGTTGTAAAAATCCAGAAAAAATTGGGTAGCGGGGCATTTGCGTTCAGCCTCCTGGCCGAATTCAATGGGGAACTCGTGTGCATAAAAAAAGGCTTGAAAACGGAATATCTGAAGTATTTCAACATAGAAAGGGAGATAACCCAAAAAGTAAACGGTGCCGGCGGTGCTCCCCTCATCATAACGTGGGCCACGGATGAGCCCATACTTGTTATGTCGTTTTGCAAGGGAAGGACGTTCATTGATATACTCAATCACCCTAAGTTGCTTACCGCGGCCAACATTATTCAAATCTACATCGCCGTGGCGCGAAGCCTTGACGAAATTCACGGTCAGGGCGTTGTCCATAACGATTTTAAGGAAGATAATGTGTTAATAGAAGAGAACACAGCCGATGGTAGCTTCACGGCCCACATCATCGATTTTGGGCTTTCTACAGCCGTGGGAGAGTTGACAAATATCTCTGGATCACCAAGTGATTTTCCCTTTTATGCCCCAGAGATCCTTGCTGGTCACCCATGTCACCCCAAGGCTGATGTTTTCTCTTTGGGGTTCACCCTTAATTTTGTTACTGAGACATTATTGAGTGACCGACACCTAAAGGCGTGGCCGCCCGGCACCAGACAATTATTCTTAGATATGCTACAGCAGAACCCAGTAGATCTGCCTGATCTCTGTGAAGTTATTAGACGTTTAGAGTCTTCCCTCCAGCAGCTTATCTGTCACTCTGTCATACAGAGTCCTCCTTACATCCCCTAGCAAGGGAAAAGCTGTGTCGCCTCTAAGGTGACATCTGCTGTCATGCAGAGTCCTCCTTACATCCCCTCGCAAGGGAAAAGCTGTGTCGCCCCTAAGGTGACATCTGCTGTCATGCAGAGTCCTCCTTACATCCCCTCGCAAGGGAAAAGCTGTGTCGCCCCTAAGGTGACATCTGATGTCATGCAGAGTCCTCCTTACATCTCCTCCCAAGGGAAGAGCTGTGTCGCCCCTAAGGTGACATCTGCTGTCATGCAAAGTCCTCCTTACATCCCCTCGCAAGGGAAAAGCTGTGTTGCCCCTAAGGTGACATCTGCTGTCATGCAGAGTCCTCCTTACATCCCCTCGCAAGGGAGGAGCTGTGTCGCCCCTAAGGTGACATCT
>NW_024724020.1:0-166851 GCF_018991925.1 Homarus americanus | reverse complement strand
ACACAGAAAAATGCATTTGTTAGAGCTCAAACAAGATGTTTTCTGAACCTGTGTAACCGGACGCCAAACTTGGTGTTGAGGCTGTTTGGCTGAGAAAATAATCTTTCCTGTACAGTCAACCTCGCTATGTGTCCCACATTCCGCTGCCCATCGCTACGCCGTACCGTATTAAAGAGATTACATTTTGAAGTGCGAATTTTTGATGAGTTTTGGATCCAAACCTCCCGCCATCTCTTCCCGATTCAGTTGTTGTAAGCAGCATGGTGCTAATGTCATCGCCCAGTCATCAAAACATTACAGTGACCCCTCGGTTAACGAACTCAATCCATTCCAGAAGGTCGTTCGTTAACCGAAAAGTTCGTTAACCGAAACCATTGTTTCAATGGGTTTTTGGGTAATTGGTTCCAGCTCACCGAAAATTTCCTAAATTCAACAAAAATGGTAGAAAAGTTCACTTACTTTGAGATGTGTATGTAGAAGGCTCCTGGATGATGATGATGATGATGGGATTTAGGAATGGGGTGAGGAAGGAAGAAGAGAAGGCATTGGGGGTGGAAGAGAAGTCACCCCATGGTGCCATTTCACCCATAAAATTTTTAGCTCTTTGCGTAATTCAAGATTATTTCTTTTAAATCAACACTGCACTGCATTATATATTGTCAATATGCAAAAATATATTTCAAAATGACCAATAATTTGCTAGGAAACAGAAAAAAGCTGCTTAGTTGAAGAGAGTCTCAAGCAAGATGTTACCTCCAGTGAAAACAGAGAGAGACTAACGCCTGCTTGCTGTGTTAAGAGGCTGGATGTCACAAGACAACTAGTCACTTCTTTACCTTCAATTATGTTCAATAATTGTTAAAATGACTAAAAAAATCTAATATTAAACTTTTAAAATCATTGAATAGTATAAACTTTTTATTTACTAAAATAGTAAGGAATTTAAGCCCTAAAACCGATTAATGTATTGGCGATCGGATACTAAAGTTGGTTGCCCGCCAATGTGCTTAAAACATGTTGAGATCAGTTCGTAAGAGTTCTGTTAACTCTAATTTTTGTTCGCTAACCGAAATTGAAGTATTCCTTATGGAAGGCAGTTCGTTAATCCCGAAATTTTCTCAAGCACGAGGCGGCTCGCTTAATCCAGGGTCACTGTACGAGTTCTTCACCCGCCACCCACCCCAGCCGGCCCAAGTTAGTGATAGCGATAATTATAGTGAGGATATGGACTTAGGACTTTGGGGGTTTGACAAAGAGGCCCTGCAAGCCTCTGTGGTGGATAGTGATACAATTGATACAAATGATACAGGTGAGGGCCAATAATCTGCCCTCTGCCTCGGAACCAACCCCCATCCCCGTGTGCCCAGCCATCTTTTCTACTAATGTAAGTGTTAAAAAACCTAATATTATTGATATTTCTCTTAATTATTAATTGTGTGTGCATACCATCATAAAGTTAAGATAATATTTTTACTACAACATAGTTGTGTGTCGTCAAAAAGTGGAGTTTGGGGGTCGGCCCGGTCTCTATTTCAATTAATCCCATATGTTATGTTGTTCACTTTACGCGTTTCTCACTTTCCGCGGTACCCTGTGGGTTATATTAACAGCGTAAAGTGAGGGTTGACTGTATTGTACTTCAATTATGTTCAATAATTGTTAAAATGACTAAAAAATTTAAAATAAAACTTTTAAAATGATTGAATAGTACAACCTTATTGATATTTACTAAAATGGTAAGGAATTTAAGCCCTAGAACCGATTACTGTATTGGCGGACTAATATGACAGCTAGTGAGCAAGCGAAAACATGTTGAGGGGCGCTCGTAAGGAATTCGTTAATCGTGGGATTGCTCGTTAACCGAAGTGAAGAATCTTATGGAAGGTAATTCGTTAACCGAGGCGCTCGTAAACCGAGGGATCACTGTATTACATTGGCATCAAGATTGGTTCTTAGGTTTACCTACTGTAAGTAGTACTGTACAATACTGTCTATTGTCCACAACAATCTAGAATGTGCAGTTCAGTTTTAATTCAGTCACCTACTCAGTAAATAAGCCTTTTTTTCTCTTTTTTTTAGGATATAAATACATTGTTGTTTGATTCTTATGCAACACATTTAATTCTTTATTATTGGAGCTTATTACTGGGTGGGAGGAAATATTTTCATATGGAGTTCAGTCCATTGGTCCTGAATTAAAGTCTTCATTGAGGAGATTGTGGAGTTCAGGATGTTTGGTTCACACTCAGGATGGGATGGAGAAAGGAAACTCACAATGTGCTCTCTGTATACATGTTGTATTGGATGTACAATGCAGCTTGGTGCTGGGAATTGGCAGCGTGGTTACAAGCGTGATGTAGAGAGAGCTGGTTGGTGAGGATGCTCAGAGGAGGACCAGCTTGTGGGTCGCCATGCTCGCCGGAGGGAGCGAGGACCGCCAGGTAGGCGGAGGGGGAGGAGGTGTTGCTGGCTGGTTGGTGTGGGTAGAAAAGAGACAGGTCACCACAAGGTCAGGTCTTAAATAGCGGGGGTAGGCGTGGCTTAGTAGTTGACCCCCGCTCCGTGAAAGTTAGCTTCGATAATTAGCAGTTAGCGGAACCGTGCCCACCACTGCTGGGCATGCACCGGCTCCTGAATGTACCTGAACCCGCTCCAGTGTTGGTCAAGTCTTGTCTTGAAAGAGCTCACACTCGGTGCCGTCACAACACTCTCTGGTAGATTGTTCCAAGACTTTACAACCCTCACTCCGAAAAAGTTTGCCCTCACAGTTTTCTGGACTTGCGGCTACTTCAATGTTGAGCTGTGACCCCTTGTGGGGCGAGTGTCCGCCAGCTCCAAATAAGGACACTCAACTGAGTAGTGCCCCCTGAGATGCTTATACACCTCAACTAGGTCACCCCTTGCCCGTCTGTAGTTTAAGCTAGGCAAGTTTGTAGTGGAGGCCTCCCCTACAAACGCCGTGTGTCGCTGACTGGCCGACCCCCCGCGAATCTGCCGGCGTATCCCTCGTGGTCAAGGTCAGGTAACCAGCGATGCCAAACACAGCGGGGGCCTTCCATCAAGCCACGCCTACCGCGGTTATATAAGACCTCACCTGGCCTTCATCGCCCTCTTTCTACCTACACCAACCAGCAAGCTACACCACCTCCTCTGCCGCTGCCTGGCGGCCCTCGCTCCCGCCGGCGAGCATGGCGACCCACAAGCTGGTCCTCCTCTGAGCATACTCACCAACCAGCTCTCTCTACATCACGCTTGTAACCACGCTGCCACTTCCCAGCACCAAGCTGCATTGTATATCCAATACAACATGTATACAGAAAGCACATTGTGAGTTTCCTTTCTCCATCCCATCCTGAGTGTGAACCAAACAACACGTACCCCATAAATGGTGACCCCGGAGATTCGCACTCACACAGGATGGAGGAGAAATATCACGTACCCCACAAGTTCAGGCGCTCCAATCTCTCAGGGTAGCTGAGGTGCCGAAGTGCAGGCACTGATCGGCTGGTATGATAAAATTTTTATCTAATTGTGACAGGGGCGTCATTTCAGATTTTGCTTAGGTGGGGGAGGGGGGTGGGACACCATTACATGCAAAGAGTAGGGGTCAAAATCCTGCTCCACCGCAGTGCCGCCAGTGATGCTGTAACAGACGGAACACGTTCCAATATGTTATATATTTTCAATTTGCATTTTGAATGCCCGGTGTGGACCGCGTGGCTGCTAGCAATATGACTTACTTCCTTGCTGCTATTAAGTTTATAAATGATAGGCAATGGGAACGATGAAAACAAATGAATACTCATCATTTTGTTTAATTATGCATCATAAAAATACCATTGAGATGATCTCACCAAATCCAAATTCGTCTATATGAAAAAGGAATATCATTAACAATTTTCCTTGGAGAGCAAGACAGCCCTTGGGAGGAGCAAGCCAGGCCTTGGGGGTCGAGTGCTTCCAGCCTCCCAATGACGCTCCTGAATTGTGATCGTACCCTGTTGATTGGTGAACTGGCCAATCAGATGCTGTTGTTCGCCACTATAGTTATGTTCCTCTGTAAAACAACTGGGTGGCGAGTGCCAGTTTAATGCCTACCTATCAAAATCTAACTTGGAAGAAATTTCCAGACGGCAATACACCTCCATTGGCTGTTTTGCTTCAGCCTAAAATGTCAGAGAATACGTTTATTTTGCCCGTGTTGTTTTCTGCCATTATTTCTAAAAGATTGAGCAAATCTAAAAGAAAATTAATTATTTTGAGGAAAGGTTGTCACTGCGCCGGAAATGACTGGCGCTTCTGAGCTGTTTACAATATGCACCGTGGGGCAGCATTATATTCGCTAAATTACCCGCTGGGTATTACTTGAGGTGACTAGGCGCCTCCTACATGAATTTCTAAGCGTTGTCTGTGGTAGAAATAAACCTTAAGGACGGTGTTTGATAACCCTGGCGGCTGAAGCACCTATAGAAAAAAAAGACAATCGACTGAAAACGTTGTGCATTTAAGGGTACCAGTTGACAAAATATCACAGTAGCTACTGTAGGAGTTCGTGGTATAATGTTGTCTAGCACTCAGGATGGAAGGAAACTCTAAGGTGGTTTTCTTGTATAATATAAGTTATATGATAGACAGTCTGGTGCTGGAGGTGCCGTGTGGTGAGGAGCTGCTCAGTAGAGACGTTCGGTGAGTAGCGTGTTGAAGGAGGTAGATGTGCAGGAGCTTCGTTAGAGAAGATGTTGCCTGTTGGTGGCCTCCTGGTTGAATGAATGCTGACAGCGTGGAGCTTGCTGGAGGAGGTGTTGCTTGTTCAAGAAGAGAGACCAGAATGAGAGCTGGTTGGTGAGGAAGCTCAGAGAAGGACAGCTGGTGGGTCGCCATGCTCGCTGGCGGGAGCGAGGACCGCCAGGCAGGCGGAGGAGAGGCGAGGGCCGCCAGGCAGCGGCGGAGGAGGAGGTGTTGCGTGTTGTAGAAGAGAGGCTAGAATGAATCTCAATGGAGAGACAGAGCTTATATACCCAGCAGCCGTGAGTCCTCTATGAGTCATGTTGGGAAAACCCGAGAAAGTCGCCGGTCTTTGTTGTTCATCTGGTCGCCGCTCGCTAGGATACGGTCGCATTGGAATGCGGATACGCAGTTGTAGGGGAGAAGTCCACTACAATACTCCCCCTTCCCTCCAGGCGGTGTAGGAGACTTGTTGTCTGTAGAGTTGCTTAGCACATGTGAGGCAGACCGGGCGGTGCATGCCTCATGTGAGACAACGGCGATGGCGTGAATGAGCCGATCGCTGAAATACAACTGTCTAGATACACACTATCTGTGGGAGAAGGGAGAAAAAGGGTGTGTGGAGGCGATGAATGTTGTGCTTCCCTCACGACAGGTACAGGGTCGTCAGATGCGCCTGCTGGGGTGTGTGTGGGCCTGGGTCAGGAGCAGGGGCTGCGTCAGCAGAAGCGGATTAGGGCTCGTGACAGCAGCTGGGTCCACGACAGCAGCAGGGTGCAGGACATTAGCAGGGAGTACCTGAGGGAGAAAAGAGGGTGTGTGGAGGCGATGAATGTTGTGCTTCCCTCACGACAGGTACAGGGTCGTCAGATGCGCCTGCTGGGGTGTGTGTGGGCCTGGGTCAGGAGCAGGGGCTGCGTCAGCAGAAGCGGATTAGGGCTCGTGACAGCAGCTGGGTCCACGACAGCAGCAGGGTGCAGGACATTAGCAGGGAGTACCTGAGGGAGAAAAGAGGGGTGTGTGTGTGGGTCCGCACTCAGGAACAGAGGCCGCGTCAGGGGTTACTGCTGGGCCGGGGTCGGCGTCTGAGGCAGGACGGGTGTGCTGGGGTCGTCAGGATGTGGTGCTTGGGGCAGGAAGAGGAGCTGGTGTCTGCTTAGAGTAGCAGAGCTGCTTCTGTGTGGATAAGCCATTCTTCTATGCTGCTTGAAGACTGGGAGCGTGATCAGTGTCTCCTCCATCCTGTGTGAGTGCTAATCTCCGGGAGTCACCATTTGTAGGAGTTCGTGGTATAATGTTGTCTAGCACTCAGGATGGATGGAAACTCTAAGGTGGTTTTCTTGTATAATATAAGTTATATGATAGACAGTCTGGTGCTGGAGGTGCCGTGTGGTGAGGAGCTGCTCAGTAGAGACGTTCGGTGAGTAGCGTGTTGAAGGAGGTAGATGTGCAGGAGCTTCGTTAGAGAAGATGTTGCCTGTTGCTGGCCTCCTGGTTGAATGAATGCTGACAGCGTGGAGCTTGCTGGAGGAGGTGTTGCTTGTTCAAGAAGAGAGACCAGAATGAGAGCTGGTTGGTGAGGAAGCTCAGAGAAGGACAGCTGGTGGGTCGCCATGCTCGCTGGCGGGAGCGAGGACCGCCAGGCAGGCGGAGGAGAGGCGAGGGCCGCCAGGCAGCGGCGGAGGAGGAGGTGTTGCGTGTTGTAGAAGAGAGGCTAGAATGAATCTCAATGGAGAGACAGAGCTTATATACCCAGCAGCCGTGAGTCCTCTGTGAGTCATGTTGGGAAAACCCGAGAAAGTCGCCGGTCTTTGGTTCGTTGCTAGGGAAGGTGGTAACATCTGCTGTCGCCGCTCGCTTGGTTGCTAGGATACGGCGGCGCATCGGAATGCGGATATGTAGTTGTAGGGGAGACGTCCACTACAATACCAACATATATGAGGAATGAAAGGAGTCTGAATGGATGTTAGAAGTACGTACTACGGGTACATACACGTCACAGCTAACATTATGAAGAAACAGTTAAGAGCAGAAAAAAGCTGGAATGCACATTTATGTTTTATACGTGTTACTGTAGTGAATACCTCCCCTACAACCGCCATTTGTCGCTGACCAGCCGACCCTCTCCGAATTCCCCAGCCTGCGCCTTGTGGTCTAGGTCGGTAACCAGCGCCGCCTAACAAAGCGGAGGTCAACTATCAAGCCACGCCTACCCCCGCAATATAAGACCTCACGTGGCCTTGACCTACCTCTTTCTTCTAGCCCAGCTGCAGCAAGCAACACCTCCTTCTTCTATCTGCAGCCACCAGCAAGCAACACCTCCACTCCTGCCTGGTGGCTCCCCCTCTCGCCGGCGACTATGGCTACAAGCTGCGTGTCCTACTCTGAGCACCCTCACCAACCAGCTCTCTCTACTCCACGTTTGGACCCACGCTGCCACTCCCCAGCACCAAATACTGGAATGCCCATTGCTTAATGTATATAGAAATGCCCATATAAATAATGTCCCCATGCAAATAGAGTGGATGTTTAAAAATAGGAAAATAGATGAAATATTAAAGAAATATAGAAATTTTGCATCTAGAATATAACTATGTACTATAACTGATTATATGAAATATTAGGGATTTATGTGAGTCCTGAGAGGGACATTCCTGGACTGGGGTGGGGATGACATGTCACTTCATCCCTTTGAGATGTATTAATGTTTTTTGTATCTCAATAAACGTATCAATCAATCAACCCAGCACCAAGCTGCATTGTACATCCAATACAATATGTATACAGAGAGCACATTGTGAGTTTCCTTTCTCCATCCCATCCTGAGTGTGAACCAATATCTCATAACCCCACATTACTTCTAGGGAATATCTAAACACAATTATCAAGGTCTCCTGTACTCCTGTACGCGCGTATTAATTCATTACGTTGTGCAAACAGTTTTTTAATACACTGCACTATAATCTCCTCAACTAATAAAATGACTATAAAATAAAAAGTATGGCACGTCACCGTCGCGGTGAAGCCTTCCGGTGTGACCGAGAGGCGTCTCTCATTAAGCTTCGCTCTTCCGGGAGAAAAATATTAAATCAGTCGAGTTCCTGTGTGACATATGTTTCTATTATAATTTGAATGTTGAAGGTCAATTTATAGTAAAAGACATAATTAGATATAGGGTGTTTTTTTGTGTTGAATGTTAATTTCAGACAAAAACAAGACGATTTTCTTCTATAACACTTTAAGCTCATTTTACGCATAATAGAGATATCGTGAGTTGAAAATCAGATAACTACAGTACTGTACTAGAAAAGCTATTATTACATATCTTGCCAGCAACCGAAACTCGGGAATTTTTTTCTTTGCAAACAATATATTAGAAAATTCTAAGACACTTTTTATATGACGTCTCCCGTGCAAACGACCTATAACCGAGATATTCAATATGCCGGGGGTCTGGGGGCTCTGAAGTTAGGTAAGGTTAAGTAGGTTTGGTTGGTGCTATAAACCACGTATTATTAATCGAGTTATCCTGAATAATCAAATAAGTATCCTTAAAAAGGTAACACCGAGAGAATGAAACAAGTCGATTAGAGTACAGCACAAGCTTAGTGTCTGTCCTCTTGCGATTTTTTCGCTACAACCCACCACAGGGTGATGGAGAAAGTAGCTTATCCATCCGTCACATTTTTTAATCTTTAGGTAATTAATTAATAATTACACTCACAGGGTGGCAGATAATCAGCTTCCTTCTTTCTCATATAAGTATCATCGACGTGGACTTATGGTTCACAGGCATAATATTGTCTCGGTTCATATTGGTCTGGGGATACAGACAAGGCCGATCAGTGGCGAAGAGGATAAAGTAAAGTACTGTATAGCTAAATCTCTGAGGCGGAGGATGTCCCATACTTCTCTTCCTGCAAACTGTCTCATCGTCCCAGAAATTCCAGCATCTAATGATCTTCAAATCTATTGCCTTGATTGCCTTATTGTGAGGGACCTTCCCACTAGAACACACGAGAGTTGTGGCAAATGTTCTTTAATATTACTCTAAGAATTGATAAAAAATAAACGGAAATTGTCACCAGGAACTTTTATTTAATTAAACAAAACGTTAAAAGCGTCGACAAATAACGCAAAAACAGTAAAAACAAACTCATTACGTAAAAATATGCTGCTTATAAAAATAATTTATCAAGCACGTTTAAATTTGTCTAAATCGTTCAAATTGTCACAATAAGCTTCATCGGGAGTGGCGTTTTAGTGTGTTATTTAATTATGTTAGTTCTGTACTATCACCTCCACCATTACCTTCTCTTGGATCACTCAACATACCTATACCTATCACTACAAATCGCTATAACAATTATAGTTTTGTGCGTCAAAATCTGTCAATAATTCGGAATTGATAAAGAGTTTTAGATTGCGGTAAAATTATAAACCCCAACTTAGAATTAACAAAGTTACGTTCACTTTAACTAAAACACACACACACACTCTGTGCCCCAACACACTCCAGGTTGTGAATTCCACCAAGCTTCTCAGCGTCACTATAAAGCAAACTGAACTGGAAAGAACACATCAGTACAACCGTCAAATATTCCAGCTATCGTGTCCCATCCTCCGTCACGTCGTCTATAAAGTCCCTTTGGAGTTCCTGCGTCCGAGCTCTTGAATGTTTACATAACATTCACTCTTCCTAAGCTCACATATGTTTCCCCTGCCTGGTCTTCTTCCTTAAATGCTACATAACGAAGACTCCAAGAGGAAGTGCAGAAGAGGGCATGCAAGACTATTCTCTCCTCTTTATATCACCACAGACCAAGAGGCGCTCAATATACTGACTCAACTCTCCGATCGTCACCATGTCACCTGTCAGTTTGAGACGAAGCTACTACACACCATCCTCGTCACCGTCACCCGCTTTTTTTCTTTTATCCTCTTCACCACTGATCGGCTCGTTAGCCGCTTGGGCGATCGGTTACGTCTCTGTCACGCACTGTTGGCAAGCACTGGGCATGCACCGGCTCCTGAATGTATCTGAACCTGCTCATGTTGGTCAAGTCTGGTCTTGAAAGAGCTCACACTCGGTGCCGTCACCACACTCTGCAGATTGTTCCAAGAGTTCACAACTCTCACTTCAAAAAAGTTACCCCTCACAGATTGCCCCCGAGGGGGCTAGTTTATTGGGCACCCCTTTACATCCTGTGCAAGGTGAAGAGCAGAATCGTTTACAGCGCCCATCTGGGAAGCATGCGGAGTTCATGCTTGCCTTTATGACTCATGCATTAGGGCGTAAAAGCCTGAAGGGTCATGGGTTTTGTCAGCAAGTTACATAAAGTGACAGAATGATGAGTGTGTGGGGGGAAAATTCCCGGTACAATTTATCAGTTTATGGCAAAGCGTGGCAGGTCCCTAATAATGAAACAGAAGAGGGAGGAGTCAAGGAAGAACGGGGACGGGTGTACATGGGTTATACTCAGGGGGAGGGTTGTGGAAGCAAGTGTGCCGACACAGGGCCAGGGGGCAGCAGTGCACCCTCCACCCGCTGTAACCCCCACCCGGGAGGTGGCACCAGCTCCGCCTACTTTTTACTTTTTTACTTTTATCCTCTTCACCACTGATCGGCTCGTTAGCCGCTTGGGCGATCGGTCACGTCTCTGATTACTTTTCCTTTTTATTTATCTTCTTCACCAAAAGATCGGCTCGCTAGCCGCCCGGGCGATCGGTCACGTCTCTGTCACGCACTGTTGGCAAATACTGGGCATGCGGACAGGAGGAGGCTTGTACACCTTAATCAGATCTCCCCTTGCCCGTCTGTAGCACAAGATAGGCAAGTTCAGGCGCTCCATTCTCTCTGGGTAGCTGGGGTGCCGCAGTGCAGGCACCAATCTGGTGGCCCTCCTTTGGACATTTTCAATCAGCTGATAGTCCCTAGCATATCTCGGGGACCAGACGGGGTGACAGTACTCCAGGCGGGGAAGCACTTCACTCTTGAAGATCGTTACGGGGGACGGACCATCTAGATATCTGAACGACCTTCTTATGAGACCTAATAGCTTATTTGCCTGGTTTTCCTTCTTTTCGCAATGGCCCAAGAACTTCAGTTCATTGTCAACGTACACACCTAGGTCCTTCTCAAATTCCGTCTCATTTAATGCAGTCGCTTCGTCCCGTTGGGACATACAGTATGATACGCCTCCTTACTGTTGGTACGTCCCTGGTGCATCCTCTTACACTTCGTGGCATTGAATCTTAGCAGCCATTTCTTCGACCATTCTTGAAGCTCACAGAGATCCTTCTGCAGCTCTTCACAGTCCTCGTGGTTCTTAATTTCCCGAAACAACTTGGCGTCATCCGCAAACATTTGTATGGAGGGATGTACAGCGTCAGGCATGTCATTTATGAAGCAAACAAACAGCAGCTGGCCCAATACACTGCTTGTTACGGATATAGACGATGATTTCGTGCCATTAACCACCACACACTACTTGCGGTCATGTAGAAAGTCCTCTACCCACGCCAGGACATTCTCCTGAATCCCGTACCCTACCAGTTTAATTTTCAGCCTTTCATGGGGTACACTGTCAAAAGCCTTGGCAAAATCTAAGTAAATATTGTCGATATTACCACCCTGTTCCAGAATTTTGTTTCCCAAGTAGTGGTAAGGAAATGTGTCTAGATAATGTAGCCTTCGTATAATTTGGATTTTTTGGTGTGTGTGACGTGTGTATTCTTGTAATTTGTTCACGCGCATTCTTACGTCGTCACATATGAGGAATATTAATCATGCATATTTTTTGTGACTCCAACTCCGAGCCTCAAAAGTGCATGTATCATCGTATTAATGTATCTATTGCGAAACTGATAACATAAGTGGTGAATAATTGACTATGTAGGACAAGGGGATAAGCTCCTAATCCTTCTTGTATTTCGTGAAGCGATGACGTTTATTCTTCCTTTTTCAATTGAACAAATGTATAATAATCACTTGCTGGATTTTAATATTTAGGAAAGGTTTATAATGATTATTACATATAATTTTAATAATTCTATCACAGGGAAGTTTATTTAAGTGATGGTTTATCATGAAACAGATTCACACATACAATTAAAAAACAATTGTTTATTTACGCTCTAAATGAGTTACATGAAGACAACAAGCTCTGGTACCTTCCGTAGAGTATAATATAGGCTCAAAAGATATTGTACCTTGTCAAGTTAAGCCATTATGGTGAAACGTTTCATACACACGTTACCATGTTGCAACTGTGTGAGTCACTGAAATGCCAGGTAAAACTCATACCTTATTGTGAATCTCAATTGCTTACAAGACTTTTCAAGAATTTAAGACACTATTTTAATCACCATCGGTCTTGAAATGTAATACAAAAAATGTACCGATAGATTATTCAAGACTTTCAGCTCAACGTTTCGAATATTTCGCAAAGTGACGTCACGAGAAAGTAGTGGTGACTCCGGGCCCTGATTGGCTGTTTTGAAGATGGCGCTTCCACCTCCAAGATCGATGCTGTTTTGGTAAAATTTCCCTAAATTGAGGGAAATTTCTGATAGGGGCTAGTAAATCTTCGATCTATTAAGTTTTTTATTTTAAAATTACTCTAATAATTATTTATATTTAATTAATATATTGAATTATATAAAGCACTTTTTCATTTAGAACAAGGGAGATAACAAATATCAGATAGACAGAACAATTTTCGCAACCTTTGCGATTTTGTACGATATCAAAGTTGATATAATGTTGATCGATTTGAATTCACAAAGTAATTAAACTAAATTGGTATTATCTTCTGTTGTAAATTATTAGCAGAATGGCTGTATTAAAAGAGTAACTGATAAGACCCTGTAGATGGCCGTAGAATGTGTGTATGTTAGGGAATGTGAAGTAAAGTTGTCGCGCGTAACAAAGTTCACAGAACTCTACTAATGTCTGTCTGATGAATAACTCCTAAGTTAATGTGTAACATGGGGAAGTATGGAGAAGCGTATGAAGGCGTATGTGAATCCTCTCCTCAAACAAAATAGAGTATTTGTGATTCCTGGAGTAGGAACTAACCTATTTTAATATGCATGACATATATTTCTGGCATAGTTTTATGTATGTATATGTAAATGTAAAAATATGCAAACCTGTTATCAACAAAGTGATTCCGCGATACACTTAACTGGAAATATGTTTAAGTGGTTTGGAAGGCCATATGTAACTCAATAATTTGAGCGTACTTGAGTTTTGTCATGTAGTTTGACGCTTTGAGGGTAATAATAATTTTGGTGGCAATATGTGAGTGTCTTTGTGTGTTGGTTGTTGTGGTGGCGGGGGAAGACTGGAGGGTGGCGGGGAGGAAAGGCGTGGTGGCGGGGGAGGAGCGGGGGGAGGCGCGGGGCGACAGACGCGCGAACACTTGTGGTTCTGAGCCAGGTTATGTCCCACGCCGCCCTACACGCACCGCGGACATGGAGAAGAGGATAGAACTGGAAAGAAGGGGCAGAAGCCCTTCCAAGGTAGGTAGAAGGCAATGGTGGAGGCCCAAGCGGGTGTTAAAGTGTGTTAGAAGGAGTGTAATAAGGAGAGATGGGAGCTGCGTCACACAGACGGACACCACACTGGTGACGGGTTGTGGCCGTCCCTCACCTCTTGACAGTAGATGTCGTGGGCATGTGGCTTCCTAAGGGATGGCCAACCCGTGCCCTGGGCCACTGCCACCCTTCCTGGCTCGGTGGAGGCGCCCTGGCTGGTGTGGAAGTGGTGGAGGGAGGGAGGCTGCCAGGTGACGGGCAGCGGCGTCTCTATCTCCTGCCACCATCATCACCTCCAACCAGTATCACCAGCATCACCACCACTCTCACAAACATTACCACCACTTTTCTTGGGTCCTCCCGGCTTGTTGACTCTAACTGTTTACCAGGTGGTGGTGACCTGGGAATGTGTGCACGGTGGCCCAGCTGCTGGACCTCACCAGCCAGCTGCCTCATTTAACTAGGCCACACTTGCTTGACCCCCAGTTTGGGTTTTTGGCATCAGATTCATAAGTGAGGTTTTTATTTCTTGTGGTTTATGTAGTCAAAACACGATTGTGAGACAGAAACAGAGGGTCAGCCATAGCAGCTACACACTAATCACAGAGCAGAGCTTCGTAAGACTTGAGAGGTTTGCTTTGGAAGTTCTGAGGGTTGTAAGTTGAACTAGTTTTGTTTGAAGAGAAAAGTCGGTGCTAGGCCTGTTGTTGCTGTCTCGGAGGAGTTAGCCGTTTCTTTAGACTGAATCGTGAAGTTCTGGAGATGTTCTCGAGTGTGTAATTGAAAATTGAGTTAGTTGTCTGGAAAATGTAATTTTAGGGAAGCTTCATTATCTGCATTTATTAATTTATTTTTTATTCCATGTATTTAATGATGATTGGGCCCATTTAGACTTTAAATTTTCTCTACTTTTCAGATTTACTTTCTTGATGTAAGCTATGCAGTAAAAATGATAATGGCTTTTAAGAATAGAGAAAATTTACGGTTGAAATTAGAACCATGTATGTTTTCTTAACTGATTAGGTAAGATTAATTTTTGTTTTAAGGGAAATTTTGAAAATAAACTTGACCGATCCATTCCAATACACATTAACCTTATTTGTGTTTTTGTTTTAATACCGTCGTTTATTAACAAATCTGCACCACTATTTTTGGGCTGCAGTGTCCTGGGCTTTATAGTTATTCGGTGTGTAGTTGCTTAAAGAAATAATTATATTGTAGATGTGATTGTAATTTCCTGTATGATTTCAGAACAGAAGATCCTGTAATTCTTTAAACTTTATACTACAGAAAGATATAAAGTCACATAGGTATGCAATATGGCTGGGGAGAGTGAGCCTAAGCACACATTGAGATGCAGGTAACACAGGTGATGCAGGGCAGTGCAGAAATCTGTGTCTAGTCTTTTCAAATTTCAGTGCACATTGGGGCCTAGGGCAGCACAGAGGAGGCGCAGGCCTGTGTTGGGCTGCACAGCATAGTGGTTGGAACACAGTTTTCTGCTCGACCTGTGCACGTGCTAGGTGTTTCAAGGCATAAAATCATAAATTTTTTATATGGCGGAGGAACTTATAGAGGCTGTTTGGAGTCAAAGGGTACTTTATGACACTAGCCATCCTGACTACAGTACATGAAAACCAAACTGAAAGATGGCATATGGGATTGTATGACTGAAACTCTCAAGTTAGAAGACAGTAAATGTACAGTATTGCAAACTAAAGCAAAGATTTAAAATCAATACTAAAACTAATATTGATTATGAAAGAAATTTACGTAATTATTCAGTACATGACTACCATGCAGCAAGACCGACTGCTGGTCAATGTGTGCACCACACCTCTACTGTGCTCTGCTGATGCTCTGTGCTGCTGACCTGCATTCTCAGTTTGCACCTAGCCTTAGAGTAGAAGGTTAAGCCAGAGTTGCAAAGATGGTCCAGGGAATATGACAAGAAGAGGATGGCCAAAGTTCTTTTTCCATCAGTTTCACTCTGCTCTTCTTGTGTTTTCTCTGTGGCTTCTTCACCAGTATCTATTTTGATGCACAGAATGCAAACCTGTTAGGTGTGTGTGGAAACAATGAGTTAAAGAACCACTTCTGAAGCAGACCATAAGAGCCAGTCAAACCCATCCAAAACTGTTGTAGGGGCATTGAGTTTGGTTAGTTCTTATGGTCTGCTGTTCCTTGTACAGGTATTGTCATTTGATTAACATTCTCTACATTAAAATGAACATTGGTGAAAATACCATCACCCAAGAACAAGATCTCTTCAAATAATATGATGTCAGAGTAAAACCTTTACCTTAGGAGTTTTTTGACCTTACAATCCTTAAAAAAAAATTATATACGTATAACCTGCACATTGAAGCTTTGTCAATGTTAAAACACACTATTAAAGGTAAAATTATTTAATCACTAACTCAGTGCGGTATCATGTATCACACTCAACAGTCACTCACTCACGGCAATGAAAGAAATCTATCATGATCTTGTTTCCCAACACCTGATACACTGTCACACACTATGGGGGCCTCTGGCTCTTCAAAAACACAATCTCTGGTTACTGCACAAAAGAGAATTGTACGGACAGTGACCTACTTGAAAAAAATAGATCACACAAACGAAAAATTTTAAATTTGAAGATATTAACACCTACTGCTGTGCCCTCTTTGCTTACAAATCTATCAATCACTTGCTTGACAATAATTATTTCCAGTTCCGGAATAATCCGAGTTACAACTTAAGGCACCCAGAGCTACTAGGACCCCCCCCCCATGCGCTCTTCTCAGTCCCAGACCTCCATAAAATATCACAGTGTGAAGGTGTGGAACAACTTACCCCCACCCATCCAAGCAAAGACTACGCTCCCTTCCTTTAAATCATCTCTTACAAAATATCTGTCTAAGTATTAATATTTCTTGTAACACCTACTATATTTACAGTACCTGCTTTTATTGTATCATCAAAACCGTTTTATTGGGAATTATCATGTAAATAGATAAGTAATTACCATTGCAATAAACATAATTGCCAACTAGACATAATCCTGACAGCTCTGTCCTCTTGTTCAACCTTATTACTGTACAAGCTATGTTGTACTGCTCCCCCATTATATTTATTTATTTATATATATATATATATATATATATATATATATATATATATATATATATATATATATATATTTATTTATTTATTTATTTATTTATTTATTTATATAATATATAATAATAATAATAATAATAATAATAATAATAAATAAATAAAATTAATAAATATTGAAGTGATAACCGTGGTAACATTATGAGATGTTCTTATTACCACCATGCTCTTGTACTATTCCAGATGATACTAATTGTTACATAATATGTACAGTACTTCCTTGAGATAAATGTATAGTATATATCAGGTGCCTCAAAGAGAGCTCAGGTTCTCAAATGGCTCAGCCATGTTAATATTGTTATTATTATCCACTCTGTATCTGTGTTTTTCTGACTAAATAAACTGTTTCAATTCAATTCAAGTGCAGTATACCTTGGCAAACGTTTCAATTTGTTGCCATCATATTTTGGGTGACTGCCAGAAAAAGATGACTTTTAGCTCACCAAACTGAAAGTTCAAAGACCTTCCAATATTGCATGTCATCCTTGCTATCAAAAAAAAATTAGTCTTCTCAAGTCCTTCAATTTATTTATTTTTTATTCATTTAGTGTGAAACTGCACAACTTGGCTCATCATGATGGAAAATCATTCTCTGGATTATTCTACTTGAATTAATGGAAAAAGTTTCAAAACTATAAAGTAACCGTACAGTACAGTATTCTATTACAGGGGTGTATTACAATTAACCATTTCCATGATGTATCTGGCCATTGTTTTATGGACTCAGTGGTTTTAAGGCTAAGTGTTGAGATATGGATTACTGTACTGATATATGATCAGGTGTTCACTGGCATACTTTTAGCTTCTCTTAAACACTGGTGCATAAGGTTAATGTGTCTGTTGTATACTGTATTAAGGAATACCGTAATTGAATGGTAGTGTGTTTGCAGATGAAGCATTGGTCGCAAATTGATGCTGAGAGCCACAGTGTATTGGGGGTGTTAGAAAATTAACTTATACAGTGAACCCTCACTTTACGCTGTTATTTAAACCCACGGCGGCCCGCGTAAAGTGAACAACATAACATATGGGATTAATTGAAATAGAGACCGGGCCGACCCCCAAACTCCACTTTTTCCCGACACAATACGTACGTTTTACTAAAAATAACCTCTTAACTTTATGATGGTATTCACCCACACATAATATAGAAGGGAACAGTCAATAAGAGAAGAATAAACTGAAGGTTAGGTTAGAAAAAAACAAGGCTGGGGTTAACACTTACGCTAGTAGAAGAGATGGGTCGGCGTAGGGGAATGGAGGCTGGTTCCGAGGCAGAGGGCAGGCTACTGGCCCTCAGGTGAGTCTTCATCGGTGTCATCCACACTTACTAGTGCCTCCCTGACAAATCCCTCAAAGTCATCATCACTGTCTCTACCTCTGTCACTATCACTGGCTTGGGCTGGCTGTGGTGGGTTGCGAGCGAAGAACTCTGTTATGCTTTGCTGACGGCTGGTGTTTATGTTGTCGTGATACACCTTGATGTAGGGCTCCATAGTCTGCAACAGCTGGGTAGTGAAGATTTCATACCTGTTTGCGTCAGGGTCGTCGGAAAGGAGGAGCTTGGCTTTCTCGATACACTCGATGGCACCCCTAACATTACTATGGGATAAACGGCATTCTTCTTGGGATGACGCACCACCTGCCTCTTCACTGACGTCATCATCATCTACCATGTCGTCGGTAGTCACATCAGGATCCCTTATCACCTCCAGGATGTCGTCGTTGGTGGTCTCGGAGAAGCCTGCAGCTGTAACACTCTGCTACTGCAACAGTCTGAACCTCACCAGTCACAGATTTACTCTGCCTAACGCCCGGAATGCCTTGCAACACATGTCTCCATGCGTGACGAACAGTTGCTACAGACAGCTGATCCCATGCCTCCACCAAGAAGTCCACAGCTTTCTTGACGTTGAATGTTCTCCAGAATTGTTTTAAAAGTACTTCTTGCTCTGCCAACTGTTGATCCTCGTCGTCTTCGCTCTTGCTATCGGTGTTGGTGTCACTCAGGTTACGCAACTCTTCCTTGGTGTTGGTGTAGTCGTTCAGGAGCTTGAATTTTTTAGTAGAGAATGCAGCTTTTACATTACAGATTAACTCTTGGTCCATGGGCTGTAATATAGACGTAGTGTTGGGAGGAAGGAAGACCACTTTTACATTGGGGTGACGATCTAACAGTAGGGGCGAGTGTCCTGGTGCGTTGTCCAGCAGCAACAAAATCTTGAATGGCACATTCTGTTGCTCACAGAATTTCTTCACATCGGGAACGAAACAGTCATCAAACCAGGAGAGGGACAGTGTAGAGAACATCCACGCCTTACGTGCGGTCAGCCAGTGGACATTTAGCTTGGTCATGTCCATGCTCTTGTAGGTGTGCGGCTTGCGTGCTGTGTGGATCACCGATAACTTAAGCTTACAGGTACCGGAGGCATTGGTGGTAAACAGGACGGTGATGTGCTCCTTCTGCAACTTCCGGCCCCGACACTTGCTGGCATTCTTCACAACGAAGGTCTTGGAAGGTAGTTTTTTCCAAAAAAGACCAGATTCGTCCATGTTAAACACCTGGTCGTCGGTGTACTGTCCTTCCTCCATAATCTCGCGTAAAAACGGAGGAAATTCCCGAGCCGCCACACGGTCAGCACTAGCTTCTTCACCACCAATGTTGATATTGATGATCTTGTTTCTCTTCTTAAACCTCTGTTACCACCCAGGGGAAGCATTAAAGGGTTTGGGCTCTGTAATTCCCGTCTTTCGTGACACTGCAGCATACAGTTCACGTGCGTACTCCTTAACTGAGCTCGTGTCTACCGCCATGTTCCGTCGCGCCTGATGCACCAAGTAGCTCACAAGTAATTTTTCTGTCTTGAGAAGCACCTGGTTGTGGCAATACTTGATCATAGAAGTACCTGTAGACTTTGTGATGTTCATGTGCTCCTTTATCTTGGCTGCATCCTTCTTAATTGTCCTGATCGTAGATTCGTTAACACCATGCTGGCGCGCGAGATCAACCTGTCTTGTTCCTTTCTCCAACTCTTGTATGATCTTATACCTAATTTCATAGCTTAAGGAACGTCGTGTCTTCTTTGGCTTAGGGCGGCTGGGTCCAGGTAAGGAAAGGTTTCTCTCTGGGGGCGGTGGTCCGACGGAAGCCATTTTACAGAACAATGGATTCACGTATACACGGTGTGGCCTGGAGGGATGAAACTGCCGCGGCTAGGTCAAGCGTTGTCTTTCCTCCCTCCCTCCCGCGGGTGGACACGTCTTATTACTTTAAACCAATCACAGCTAGCAGCGGAGGGAGGTAAGGATGCATGGCCCAATTACAGTCCGATACGTCATATGACGTCACTGATAACGCAACAAAGACACACACTGCTCAACCTACTCGCGCCGCTTACACAACATGGCGGATGGTTGGGAGGTTTGGATCCAAAAATGGCGCGGCTCGCCAGCCGCTCTCCGCGTAAAGGGGTACACGCACCGCGGAAAGTGAGCATTCCGGTTTCGGCAGGGTACCGCGTAAAGTGGGACCGCATAAAGCGAGGCTTGACTGTATACATATAGTGTTTGTGTTTTTTACCTTTCTGTGCTTATTGTTGTGACATGTTTGAAACCCTCTGGTGTCATATTTCCTTACCATTAGGGTATTCAAAGTCACTGTCTGGTTAAATGGTTTTGGGATGTCTATTGACAAGGTTTATGTAGTTGTATACTGTAACTGTAAATCATTGCATTACCTTTCTGGATTCCACAGTTTATCCAGTCTGTGCTTGAAGATGTTAAACATGTGCTGCTCAAATGAAGTTTATGCAGTTGAAAATCATTACACAAAATCACATTTATGCAACATGCTTGTGAACAGTATAGACAAAGCTACAGTCAGTAATAAAACTGCATGACAGTGCAAAGCAAGGATAAACTGAGAAAACCATTAGAGTATAATTTCCATTGGGGTGCTGAACTACTGATGTGAGGATGTGGTGACTGGATGGGGAAGAGGTGGGTGTTCATTTTAATTAAGTAAACCTACAAAATACATTATTAAAAATTTTTAGTGTAAGTTTGACAGGTACAGTACTGTACTTCATAACACTTAGAGTAATTGAGACTTGTAAGTTTTTATCAATGCACAACATTATCTTAGTACGGTAATACAAAATTTTTTTTATTTTAATAGGAAGTTGCAGGTTTTTGTGCTGTGTGCATTGGTAATCATGTGGGCAAGGCTGGAAAACTCGACATTGGCGATATATCCGTGGACTGTGGCGATGAGGTCTGATACTTGAGTGACAAGGATCGTTCTGGAGGTGGTCCTGAAGCGAGTTCAGTTACAAGAATCAAAAATGGTTAGAGAAAGTTTAGGGAGTTGCTGCTTTTATTGATGGCAAGCGGACCTTCTCTTTGAAAAGAAAGATATTGTATGTGTAACTACTGTTGTGTGATGTATGGCAGTGAAACATGGGCAGTTACAGTGGATGACATCTGCAGGCTTGAGCGAGGTGAAATGATAATGCTGTGGTGGATGTGTAATGTGACTGAAAGAGTATTGGTGAAGTTGTGTGTAGAGGTAGGCTGAGACAGTTTGGGCATGTGGAGAGATTGGAGGAACCCAATAGGGTCAAGAGGTGCATGAGTCTGAATGTAGGGGAAGGAGAACGAGGGGTAGTCCATGACTGACACGAGGATGGAATGTAATAAATCACCCAAGAGTTGGGATCCTGATGAGAGAATTTGCAAGAATTCTCACAGCATGGAGAGCTGCCATCAGGTAATCACAGCTAAACCCACACAAGTGTGGAAAATGGCCATAAAACAATAATTGGCTATTAATTCTTTATTTTTATTGTTGAATTGCTAAATTCTGTTGCTATCTTTCACATGATATGATAATTTATTGCAAACTTTTAGAACTGAAGTTGAAAATATTTGATATCTGACCTCATCTATTAGGTATGGGCACAGTACTACAGAATTATGTTCACTAATATCATGTTGATTCATATCTCTAACTTCAATAAAGTGTGGGGGAAAATGGTCAGGACAAGACCTTTTCCTATTTTTGGGGGGGGGGTTGTTTTTAAAGACAGGCTTAACCAAACTAACCAGTAGACCATAGGCCAAAAGCTTATCATTTTATGGCTTTTTACCTTTCACTCGACAGTTCAAATATAATGCACACATTGAGCCATTGGTCTAGCTTCAGAAGACCCGGCATTCATGTTGGTGACTAATCTAAATGGTAGGTAACCCTCCTCATTACAATTGTTACCTTGAAAGGGGAGAAAACAACCCAACATTTCCCCTGTTGACAGTAGAGAGCTGGAGGTCTTAAAGCATGTGGTGTCACAGTAGCTAGTATACACTTCACCCCTGGGTTCAGTTCACCCAAGCCACAGTCCCCATTCAATTCCTAGCCGCACATTCAAATTGAATAGTTGTTGTGTTCACCCCAGCTGCTGACACCAAAGATAAGTGCTTTCTCATTAGTTGCTTCAACCCTTTGGATGCATATTTCTTTTCCAAGCTGGTAATTGGTATTAGCAAGACCAAAGCATAAAGTTACCATGTGTGACATTAAATTCAATATTTCTTAAAACAACACCTGACAGCAGGGGAAAAAAATAATATGAACAAAAAATTAAAATTAACTATTTATAGATTCCTCATTTAATGCTATAAAAATTTGCCACTGGTGTATCAAATGTTGTCAGAAAACCTTAAAAAACGTTACTCTGGCATTATGGAGCCAAATAATTTGGTATACTGTATACAGTAATTCCAAAACCTTTTGATTTTTTTTTACGCCCTTTGACTTTGCTAAAATTTCTTAAAAAAATTATTTTGTCATGCCCATTAATTTCAGATAAAGCAAACAAAACCATACAATTATACAACATTTATATAGAACTATGATATATGAAAAATATTAGGAAGTGATGTTGGGAGAACAAATTATTTTTTTAGATTTCAATGTACGTATTGTACTGTACACTATGCAGTCACGTACTGTCCAGTTTTTTAACAAGCATCAGAAACATGGTAAATACCTCACACTTACACAACATATCTTGACATTGTAACAGCCATGTAATGCATATAAACAACAATGAGGGTGGCGGCTGTCAGCTGACATCGTCACTGTATGACAACAGCTATGGAGTGTCGTCTACCAGGTGGAAGAGGGAGTGTTGAGAAGCGCTCCAGCAAAGTGATAGTCGAACGGTGTGTCTAAACGATTAAGTTTGTATTTGCAAATGACCCAGTTTGGTTTCAACATGTCAGTTGGGCACCAACATGACTCACTTTGTATTGTATCAAGGTACCAATTGATCTCACTTTGAGTAACCCAGTCTGTCTTTTGATAAGTGATACTTCTGGCCAGTAGAGTGTAGCGCCTTAATTTTCAAGGCCCTCTGGTGTGTTCTCAAACCCATACTACAGTACACTGTTCCTCAGTAAGTAATTTAGTCTGGCAGTTTTATGGGCAGTTGCCCTTCATGAGGTGGATAAGTTCATTCTGCTTGCTGAGATATTGTTCTAGATCCAGATATACACTATGACCACAGAAGTCCAGTGATGTTGGGGCAGAGTGCCTATGTATTTATAGGTTTTGTTGTTTTCTGAATATGGTCACTGCCTTGAAGCAGAATTTTGCTAAACAAAATAGTGCCTTGTATTGGTTACTAATTAGGACTGGTCTGCCTTGGGAGTGCTGTAGTTGTATGCTAATACCTTAAGTGTTGATGGCAGATAGTATTGAAGAGATAGTTGAGAAATTTGAAAAATGGAAAGGTGAAATGGAGTAAAAAAAAGGGCCTGACAGTGAATATGACAAAATAAAAGTAATGGTTAGTGGTGGGAGTATAGGACCATTTGGAGAAAAATGGTAAATCACTTTGTGCTGTCTGTAAGAAAGTTGTTGGAAGCAATGTGCAGTGAGTGTCGAAGGTGGTACACAAGGGGTGTAAATGGCAGACTTTATATGAAGGTAATCATGTGGCCTTAAACAAGGCTGGAAAAACTCTACATTGGGTTTATTTCCCTGGACTGTTGAGTTCAGCTACTTGGCTGACATGATCAACACACACAAGCTATCTCAGTTGCAAGAATCAGAAGTGCCTGGAGGAAGTTTAGGGAGCTGTTAGCTTTATTGGTGGCAAGAGAACCTTCTCTTCATGCAAAAGGAAAGATGTATTCAGTGGTGTGAGAAGTGTGATGCTGCATGACAGTTAAAGAAGGTGACATACAGTACTGTCATGTGGGCCTAAGCAAACTGAAACGAGAGTGGCAAGGTGGATTTGTAATGTGATGTAGAAAGAAAGGAAGCCCTGATCCGAGGTGGGGGAGACGTGAGCCAAGAACATGGTGGAAACAAGAGGTGAGGATGGATGACAGTGGTAAAGAACCAGAGCAGATAGAGCAAGGTTATTGAGTGGGCAGAGAACAATGTGACAGGCCCAATCCCAAGAAGGAAACAAATGAGAAGATAAAAAAAGTTTTTTTTTTTTTTTTTCCATATCAACATTGGTTTGAATAAAAGATATTTAGGCAGCTATTTCATTGGTATGTCTACGGTTAATATCACATTCATATTTTTTAGCTTATTTGTCCATTGTAATTTATTGTTTAATTCCCATATACTGTATAATTACAGTACGTAATCATATATAGTTGCTGAAAGGAAATTATGTGTATTTATTGCGAAGAAACCTCACTTATATATATATATATATATATATATATATATATATATATATATATATATATATATATATATATATATATATATATATATATATATATATATATATATACATATAGCTAGACCCCGACTTACGACGGGGTTAGGGACCCAAATCCAGGTCGTAAGTCCGAATGGTCGTAAGTCCGACATAGATAAAAAAAAATTAATAATAAATCTACAATGAAATACAGTACAGTGAAAGTAATAAATAATGAGGAATGGATACAGTGTGACTGAGCACTTACCTTTAATGTAGTTAGCTGAATGCACATGGGGCCCCCATAATTTTCTAATTATACATGGAGACTACATTAACTGGAAACGTTTCGGTATAGAAAATGCGTGCGTCATTTGAAGAAGAAAAAAAAATGGTCACAACTGCGGCGGTCGTAAGTCGGGGTCTAGCTGTATATATAATTAATGCTATTGGTGTCATTGTGAATTCCCAAAGATCTCCTCTGCCAGTGTCATGTCCAGCCCCCAGAAGTTTGGTGTAGTCCAACTACTGTACAGAATATGATTCTTTCATGTAAATTACCGTATATACTCGTCTATAATTCTACCTCGTTTATGGGTCAACCCTGATTTTTTTACCAAGAAATCATTAAATTATGATATGCCTCGTTTATAGGTCGACCCAAGTTTTTGAGGGTAATGGAACAGCAAAAACCTTCAGTAAAAACACTCTACGTCCTATAACTGAGGGTCACCGTTCCCGAAACACCGAGCACCGAAGGCAAATTGTTTACCATTATTACGACACTTTACACTGACACGCAGGTAGTTTCAGCAAAAGTATTGTATATTTCCATTCAAGTATTTATTCAAGTCAATTAGGAGGGAATATTATTGTAATACAACAGGTTTTTTTAACTGAAAACCAATCGAAAAGCGATTACGATAACATCTTTTGAACAACGAAAGAAAGAGAAAATTGGTTGTTTTCATCATGGTTTTATCCCACTTTCCACTGTAATACGTATATGTCATTTCAGCAAAAATATTATATTTCCGTGAATGTATTATATCAAGCACAGTATGAATAGAATATCATTGTAATATAACTGTATTTTAACCGAAAACTATAAAAAAACGAGTAACATCTCTTGAACATCGGAGGGTTAGGTAAAGTCTTTTGTTTTCGTCATGTATTTTATCCTATTTTACATTGAAATACATCACGTTTCAGCAAAACTACTAGTATTTATTTCCGAGAATATATTAATTCAGGCACAGTTAAGGTAAAATATATTTGTGATGTAACAGTTTTTTAACTGAAAACGATTCGAAAAACACGTGTACCGTGATACTCAACAGCTGGTGGTGCGTCGTGCATCGTTGTAAACAATATGAGGTTGAGGTGGATTAACGGGTATTATATTAAGTGAAATATCGAAAAGGTTTTTATTACCTGTATTTTTTGTAGGTCAATGAGTACTGTGATACCGTATACGATATGATAAGTTAGCCTGTGCTGAGAACTTCAACATAGACTACTGAAAGCACGTTTTAAGGTAATTTAGCCTATTGTTAGTTGGTGAGCTTCATCTGCTGAAGGCACTGCACAGCTGTTCATTACTAATTGGTACATATTTTATGTTTCCATTGTTTACTGGCAGTAAATGGTAAATAATTTTCATGTCTGAAGCTAAAAGTTGCTCCTCGCCCTTCCCATCATGCACGGACTCAACCTAACAAAACTATTACCCATGTAGAGGTCGACCCCCAATTTTTTGCCTAAAAATTTGGTCTTAAAAACTCGAACTACACACGAGTATATACGGTACCGCCTTTCCTAACAAATGAGACGAGATGATTTTTACAATATGAGGATTCCATCTCCGGCTTTGGTTCAAGTTCAAAGCCAGTCTCTTGTCCTGTTCTTCCCTTTCATTGCTTTGTGTTTGCATATTCTAAGTTTTTCTTTCTCCACCAGGTACATTATAGGTTTCCTTGACAAGCTTTTAGTGATTTCCAAATGGGGGTCCCATAGTAGATAGTGTAAGTTTTCTTGGAATATTTCCAAGCTTTATACAGCATTATGTTATTAAAGTAGGATTGTGTTTCAGCTGCTTGGTGCTTTGTGTTTGACAAGGATGTGTCTCTCTCAACTTTGTTCTGTTCTAGTATACTTGTCTTATTTCTTAGGCTTCATCAAAACCCTGAGTCTGAATTATTGTTCATATGATGGAGGTCTTGAGCTTTCTTTAAAGATTGTTTTTGTTCAAGTTACAGTACTGTACTAAATTCACAGCTGGGGTACACAGCAGGAAGCAACATTATAGGCATCACATTATCAGTGGCATCCTATAATACATATCTAACATCCTCCCTGCAACTCTTTTTGTTCTAATACTGTATCTTATAACTCTTGAATGATTGTATGGTATCTGGGGAGCATGTAAGTTTAGATATCTGTAGTTCATAACAGTTGGAGCTCCTCTCTTAAGTTGAATACTGTGGGACACTCAGAACAGTCCTATGGTCATAAATGATATGAAATCCCATAGTGTAACAGAAATTGGACAGTGCCATGGTTACCTTTCCTGACCCTAAGGATCTTCTGTGAGGTTGCTGACACTGAAGTATAGTTTGTTGTTGTGGATTACATGTAAACAATGAGTGGGCTGAAATGATGCATCCTGCTTGCATGGCAAAGAGCCTGATAGCCTTCTGCGTTAAAGCAAATATCCGGCTTCTGTGTGTGCTTCCTTGAGACTTTGGTTACTAGGGAAATACTGTGTTATTATTAATTTTATAGGTAACAGCCACTATTTCAAGTGGTAAATTTAGCTGGATACATGATACAGGTCATTCAGTCCAGGCTCTCTTTCTCTCTCTTTCTCTCTTTTTTTTTTTATTTGTTTTTTCAATGGAATTTTAGCCAGTCCATCATTTAATGTAGTTAAACTCGCTCACTCCCTCTCTCTAAGCTATATTTGTCCCAAAGAAATTTGTCACCAAAGACTAGTCAGTATTGTGTTGTTTACTTAGAATATTAATTTTATGTACAGTACTTCCTCAGTGATCTTCCTTACATAAATTTGTTGCCTTATTTTCCCTTTTATTAATTTTCATCTGCAGTAAGTAATAAAATCTCCTACGGGTATGACCCCTCCTCCACCTTGAAGGCTTCTTAGACCATTCAAGAAAAACATATTTTCTCATATCAAGGCTCAATCTGCTCACACTCAACTCTATGGTCATTGGTAAGATTACTGTTAGTACTAATGTTAACCAAGTTTGTGACCTGAATTTTTTATTACTGAGAATTTTGTGCAGCTCCGGTAATATTTATTATAATTAGATAGACAGCTAAAGTTTTTCATACTTTCAGAATACTGTTTTTAGCTTCTTTGGCAGTGCTTGACATGACAATTGTTGCTTTCAGATTATGGAATTAAACTTGGACAACTGCAAGAGCACGTCCATTGTAGGTTTGACAGAGGAGTTTGAGAAGCTGGAGGTGTTGAGTCTCATCAATGTAGGCCTCACTTCCCTCAAGGGCTTTCCGGCTCTCCCCAATCTTCGCAAGGTGAGGAATTTGTCATACAGATTATTCTTCCCTGGTCAGTGTGTGGTAGTAGCTCAAACATTTCAAAATTTATTTGAAGCATTACTAATACAGATTTAGATGTTAAGCGCTGTTGTGTTAATTCCTATGTGGTGAAAGTACAGTATTATAAAGGTTGTGTTTTAACCTAACTGTGAATAGAAATATATTTAAATCGTACTTAACTTAGTGTACAGTTTTTATAATAATGTAGTGGACCTACTTTTTTATCATCTCAAATGTAGGTGCAGTATTGTGCATGTATCCTGGGTCAGTGATGTACCCCAAGTGGTGCAAAAAACCATCTTCTATACACAGAAGTGTAGAGTGGGCCACCAGCAGTACTGGTGTCTCACAAGGAATCCCCGTGGCTGCTTGTGTTTGATGCATGTGTCTGCCACACTGAGATGAGGTGGGGTGATTGGGTTCCTTGTGAAACAGTATCACTGGTGGCTGCGCACTCTACACTGGTGTGTTAAGCAGGCAGTTTTATGCCCCGCTTGGGGTACATCGCTGACCTGGGGTACACTTACATTTGTCAATCTTTGGGTCTAACAGTACAGTAACAAAATAGATAGCATTTATCAAATTCAGCCTTCAGATCTTCCTATTTATGTACAAAACAGTCTTGCAACCCTGGTGGCCTGTCAGTAATGCTTTATGCAGTTACATAGCGTAGTATACTGTACATTATTGCCCTGTGTTTGCAGGGACAGGGTTTTGTGGTTTAACCATTTATGAACAATTTGTGTTTGTAATTAGGTAACTAGACCTATCCCAACCTGACCTAAATCTCATATACCACCTAAGGTAACCAGATCTAATCTAACCCACCTGTTTGAGACAAGGCCATCAAACCTTCCATAAGAAATCATTGTACAGTACTGTACTATCTATGTATCAAGAGTTAGCAATTTTTCTTCATCACTAGTTGAGATTTGCCACAGACAACCAGCAGAAAGTGCTATTATTTTAAGCCTACTCATTAGTAGATCCAAATTAAGAAAGGATGCAACAGTTTTGAGAGAGTAAATTACAGTGAATGATGAGAGTTTATGTTGCTCAAGATTCCAGCCATCCGCATCAACTGGGAAAGAGATTTCTTGTGTATCATTGACATTCAGAGAAATATTGCTTTTGATATAATACTGGGTGAGTTATACTGGTGATAGGACAGGAGAGTGCATGACCATTCTTTAGGCCACCTATGCCTCCATACCAAATTTCAGCTCTTTCTTTAAACTGGCAATGCATAAAGAACATAAAAAACTCAGACAATGTATTTTATACAGTCCAATTCTTTTTATCTGTATGTGCCTACAAGAACATGCAATAATTAACGTTAGGTCAAAATTTTGTTCAGCAATACCTTGACTCACTGGGAAGAGGGAAGAACTGGGGATGGGTAGCCTGTGAGATGGCTACTCATGTTACCATTGTTACATGTAATGGAACTATAAAAGTTGTGGAATAATCATTACAAAACTGAAATGTGGCTTAGAAATAAAGAAAATATAATGTAAAACTATAAAATAAGAACGGGGCCCCCCAGGCCCCCCGTTGTGAGTCGTTTGACCTGTGCCCGGGTGGGCTAATTCCTGTAAAAAAAGGAAAAAGAAAAAGGGTACTGTGCTCGTATATGTGTAAAGTGAACGTGTGTGGAGACACTGGGCTGTAACTGCATCACCGACTTGCCAGCCACCCATGCTCCCTCTCTCTGATGTGACATTACGGCATACACACACTCGTGTCTCTTCAAGTCAGCTGGTTGCATGCCTAGCTAAGCTGTGTCGCATTGTTCAAAGGATGGTTTGAGTGTGGAAGAAGCTTCTTTTTTTTCTTTTCTTTTTTAATACATAAATATGTGCTTTTGTATTTTATGATATGCTATACTGTATATTAGTTTTATTGTTTAACATAGCATGACATTAGAGCCCAGCAAGCTTGTAAACAAAGCGGTTACAGTGCCACTGGTGGCAGACACAGGAACGAATAACTTCAGCTGCATTCGGATTGTTGCACTAAATTAAAATTCTAACCGAATGGGACCAAATGGGACAAAAGTTCAGATACCTAGAATATTCAGATAGAATTCTGATTAAAGGAATTGCAGTACAGTACAGTATACATAGAGGATTCAGATACAAGAAGAAACATAGACAGTGGATTTGAAACACATGTTCTTGAATGTCTGAGGTCTTCCCTGAGAAAAAAGGAAGGCCAGTATAAATGTAGGATATGCATTGAAAAGAATATGAACAAGTAATGTTTGGGTTTAAGCCACAGAATGAATGTTGTGTTTGTGTGCATAGCACAATATACACGACAGCCTCTTTCAAAGCTGTTACTGGTAGAAAATACTAATGCAAACAGATCTTTCCTTTGTTTCATTGAAGGTGTTCCTAGCAAGCCTCTCTGTGATAGACCACAATTGTATGTTTTTTTTTTTTTATTATAGATACAGTACAGTGACCCCTCGGTTAACGAACTCAATCCGTTCCAGAAGGTCGTTCGTTAACCGAAACCATTGTTTCAATGGGTTTTTGGGTAATTGGTTCCAGCTCACCGAAAATTTCCTAAATTCAACAAAAATGGTAGAAAAGTTCACTTACTTTGAGGTGTGTATGTAGAAGGCTCCTGGATGATGATGATGATGGGAATAAGAATGGGGGTGGAGGAGAAGGAAGAAGAGAAGGCATTGGGGTGGAAGAGAAGGAAGAAGAGAAGGCATTGGGGTGGAAGAGAAGTCACCCCATGGCACCATTTCACCCATAAAATTTTAGTTCTCTTGGTGTATTTCAAGATTATTTTCTTTAAATCAACACTGCACTGCATTATATATTGACAATATGTAAAATAAATTTCAAAATGACCAATAATTTGCTTGGAAACACAGAAAAAAAGCATTTAGTTGAAGAGAGTCTCAAGCAAGATGTTACCTCCACTGAAAACAGAGAGAGACTAACGCCTGTTTGCTGTGTTAAGAGGCTGGATGCCGCGCATTAAAATAGTCACTTTACCTTCAATTATGTTCAATAATTGTTAAAATGACTAAAAAATTGAATATTAAACTTATAAAATTATTGAATAGTATAAACTTCTTGATATTTACTAAAATAGTAAGGAATTTAAGCCCTAGAACCGATTAATGTATTGGCGGACTGATAATAAAGCTGGTTGCCCGGTCAGTGCAAGCAAAAACATGTTGAGGTCGGTTCGTAAGAAATTCGTTAACCGAATTTTTGTTCGTTAACCGAATTGAAGATCCTTATGGAAGGCAGTTCGTTAAACGAGGGGTCACTGTATATATGAATTCATTGGTCTATGGTCATCATTGCATTTTGTATTTCACAGTTGGAATTGAGTGACAACCGAATCTCTGGTGGGTTGAATGCCCTCACCTGCCTGCCAAAGTTAGCCTACCTGAACCTTTCTGGGAACAGGATTAAGGATTTGGAAACACTAGAACCTTTGGTGAGTGATCTTAATACTTCATCAGTTGAATCATTATCTTTTAAGCATTTTCATCCATAAGAAAAGTTTTATGAGTGTGCTTCATATACTTTTGTCAGTCAAATTAAGATTGTATAAACCTTAATGTTTTGCACAGGATATAAGTTAATATTTTTTGTTGATTGGCTCATACAAAATCTCTGCAGTAGGTTCATATAGCCCTTTGTCCTCTCCGTTCACTTAGGCAAAGCCTCTTCTGTAATGCCCACCTTGCACAATTCCTTGCATTTTTTCATAGACACACAAGTTCATTGATGTATTCTGCAGCCTGAAATGCCAATTTTTTAAAATTCCTTATCCCTTAGGCCCCGGGTGACGTTCCAGAACGTCCGCCAATTTTTTATTTTTTTATTTATTTATTTTATTTTGGGGAAGGTTGATTTTTTTCTCGATTTATCCCTGCTTTAGGTACTGCCAGCAGCATCCTAACCCGGGGGCTTAAGGGTTAACTAATTGCAGAAAAACTTATTCATAGTCCAACCTCATAGTTATATAGTTATCATTATCACTGGATAAATATCATTTTACAGCAACCCTTTGTGTATGGAGCTCCCTCTTCAGTTGAATAAAATTTTCTTGTTAGGAAAATAAAATATTAAAAGTGGCATCCCCATAGTGACTGGGTTAAAGGTCAACCTCATTGTCATGTGACAGTATTTGTTGTGAGTTCCTGGTACAACCTCTCGGATATAAAACTTATTTATGTGATGGACATTTCAGGAATTATTATTTGTTACTTTAGTATTTATTAAAGATTACAACAATATTTGTGGTTGTCTGCCGATACAGTACTGTATTTACTTTGTATATGATGTTTCTAAAATATGTCTCCTCCTGATGTAGGTAGGGGTGGGGTCAAGGTGGTGCTGCTTTCACAATCTGAAAACGAGCTAAATGTAATGAACAAACTAAACAAAGTGGAAGAGTTTTATTGGCCACAGTATTCATGTTTTGAGGATACTGTACTGTACACTTTTCGTTTGTGAATACAATTTTAATTATCATTTCAAAGTTTTATCTTTTCTTTGTGAAAATAGAAAGATAAAAAATAAATAATATTCAATACAAATATGAAGTGCATTCTTATAATTTTACTGCTGTAACAAATGTGTCCCACTATTTTGTTCCCTTTCCACATAAGGCCTGAAATGTTTAAATTTTTCTCTTGTTGCTTCCCACAACCTAGTAACTTGTCCATTCCCCAGATTACCTTTTGCTTTTCCTTAATTTTAACTCCAGCATTATAGGTACAAAATACAGTATTTTTTAATTCGTAACATTTAATAGGGCACAAGTTGATGCCTCAGATATTGGTGATCGATGACTTTGGGGGTAAACGTATTGGACGGCACTTACGCTTGGTGGGTTATTTTTTATCATTATCAGTAAATATGTTTTGTTATTCAGCATCCACTATAATTTGATTTCATTTTCCTGGATACAGAAGGACCTTAAGTCTCTGTTTAACTTGGACCTCTTCAACTGCGAGGTGGCACAGGTTGAGAACTACAGAGAAAAGATGTTCGCTCTCATCCCCTCTCTGGTCTACCTTGATGGGTGAGTTGATCCATTGCATTCACGTATTAGCGTGTAATATATTTCTAATTGGTAAATGTATGACCTTATAGCTTTGTATATTCCCCTTAAAATTTAGTTCATCCCATGGGTTAAATTTTTATTTTATTTATTTATTTTTTCTCCTATGCTAACAGTAAAACAGAATTTTCTAAAGTCAATAACAAAATATTTTCTACAGGTTTGATAAGGAGGATAATAGTGAAGAGGAGGAGGATGGTGAGTCTCTTTTGCTTTGCTTTTGGTGAATGTGTGTGTTTGTGTCTGTATGTGGGAACCATTTTGTTTTACCAGGCTCATTAGTAGCACTATTGTCTTGTGGGGAGAGTCGGAAATTGTTTGTTTTCATTATATACTCCTATATTCAACGTTCTTCACCACCAAGTTCACGAGAGGTGGATTTGCAAGCACCTTTGACTGTGGGTGGTTATAAATATTTAGGAATGGATCTTAAATTGGGTAAGGTACAGGCAGTAGTATAAGGAGAAGATGTTTGTAGTACAGTTACCCTGAATGAGAGGGAGGAGTGAAAATTATGAGAAAAACAAGTATCACTGTTTCTTGTAACAGACTGAAGACATGCAGTTTTTTATGGTATTGTTAAACAGGTTAATTGTTTCTAGATTACACTCAATGGTTTTTATAGGAGAATGATCACTTAATAGGAAAGTAGTGTTTTTGAAATAATTGGCAGAAATATTGGTCCTTTGATATTAATGGGAAGCTCATATTTTTTGTAATATTTATTAAGTTTGTTGGGGCGTGTTTTGTCAAGAAGGAATATAATAATTTTTTTTTTTTTTTTTTTTTCTTCCTCGTGTGTGTTTTGTAGGTGAGGAAGAAGAGGATGGTGTAGAGGTACTTGGTGAAGGTGAGAATGACGACGACTGCGTGGAGGTCTTGGAGGGTGATCACGAGCAGGATGATGAAGACATAGATGGAGAGGAAGAGGAGGAAATTGATGAGGAAGAGGTTGAAGAGGAGGAAGATGAGGATGAGGAGGAAGAAGATGTACCCTTGGATGCACTGTATAAGGAGTACAACCCAGTAAGTTTTGCACTTTTTATGTGTTACGATATGTATAGTATTCAAATATAGCTGTACAGTACCCATAAAGCACAGGTTCAAGACACAATTACATACCAAACAGGTCTTGGTGTATACATTGGGCTTTGCCATATTGTTCATAAACTTAAGTATACTCCTAGTCGGGTTGGAATGCTGTATCCTGTAGCTTGACTTTAGTGCTGCATTTGACCTTGTTATTTTCAGCCTGTTAGCCCACTTTTGCACCCCCACACACACACACACACACACACACACACACAGAAAAAACCTGTCTTTTTTCCTTAAATGTATACTTATCAATAATAAGTTCACACATTAATCACTTTATGAACTGCTTTTAGTCTCTGAGCAAGTACTTAGCTTGTATCAACTCTCAACTTTAGTTATTCCTTGGTTATCACGCCTAATTGGGACCGCGCCGAGTGCGTGATAACGAAAAACGCGATAATAAAAGTACAGAACCTATGGGATTTATTCTAATTGGTTCCAGGCACCCAAGACCCAACCCCAATTTTCCCATTTTACGACCATTTAGACCCACTAAAGATATAGATAATGTTATGCTAAGTATCAGAAACACACATAGGCATGGCTAGATTTATTACAAAGTGATGAAAAGGGTACGCCCAATACTGTAGTCCACAAAACATGTAGCTATGCTTTCTTTATTTGAGTCCCCTGTCTGAGGAGTCCGTTTTTTCATCGCTTCAGGACACCTGAGTCCTCCGTTTTCTCTCAATCTTAGAGTGCACCCGAGACTTCGTTATTCCTTAGTAATGACACAGAATTTTAAATTGCAACTGGGGGTGCAATTGTTGAGGCAACTAGATATGTTTGATTACAGCAAATGTGTTATTGTCAATTTGTAGGTGAAAGATTTTATCCTCAATAGATGTAGGTGAAGCAAATGGGTCAAAACACCTGGAGGCAACTGCGTGATAACGAAATTCTTGGCTTGAAAAATGCACTATAACAGCAGTTGTGAAGATTTTGATGGAGGCGCCATAACGAAAATCGCGATAACCAAGTGGGCTATGACCAAGGGATGACTGTACTGTACAATGAATTTACCTGATCCTTCATTAGTCTAGTAACCTTCACCTTTGCTTCATTTCATAATTCTTATGTCCATTTAGAATCAGACGTAACCCTTACATGAAGAGAAAGCTACCTAATATGCTTAAGTCATGTTACAACATAATATTACAGGAATTCTTATCTGGAACTGACTCCCCAAGCTATGAGCTGCTTTTACTTTCAATGAGTAGCCATGATACAGGCTGTATCTATTGCCCATATGCTTTGGCTACCATATTTTTCGGCGTGGAAGACGCACCCTGGTTTGGAAATGATTTTTTTTTTTTTTTTTTTTTTTTTTTTTTTTTTCTTCTTTCTTTTACGAATATTAGCCCACCTGGGCACAGGTCACTGACCCACATCGGGGCCCAGGGGGCGAAAATGTAATAATAATAATAATAATAATAAAGAACCATAAAGAAATACGAAAATAAAAAAAAATCGAGTGAGAAACAATATATGTACAGTATGCTGTGTTGTCATAGTAAGAGAAACAATTGAGACCCTGCAATTGTGTGTAAATGTGGCAGAAAGTCAGTTCAGCAACCTGGGACTTGGTCACAATTTTTGTGATGCCATATGGCAGCAGGGTCTACCAATATCTTCCCAGGCAGTAGTACCTCCCTGTTTGGTAGCTGTCAACTACCAACACCAGTGAAACCGTTGCTTGATAGTTATACAGCCCTTTTGGCACAAGTATACACACCTCTTTGAATATCATCACTTAGAATTACTTATCAGTCGTCATTTTCATCAATTTAAAAAACAAAAATTTAAGAAGGTGAAATTTTTAATACAGCACTCATTTTATACACCTGGTCACCTCAGCATCTTGGGGGCTGTAGTGTTTACATTCTTTCTCTTGTTTTTGTCGGTATGACAACGACGGGAAATATTTTCCAACAGTAGAAGGTAAGCAAATGTAAACATGTATATCAATGTCTAAATAAAACAAAAAATCTTTATTTAAAAACAAGAAAATAAAAGTAAAAAGCAACTCGTTGTTTGCAAAACCAGTGACTGATTGGTTCTACATAATTATAAAACTGAAGAAAATAAGACCCTGTTTGTAGCTGTAGTAAAATTAATGTAGAAAACTTAGTATGGTTGTTTTAAGTAATGTTATTTAACGTTAATAAATGGAACAATTGAAGTAGCTAACAATTAATGGTAAAAAAAAAGTGAGATTGCGTATGTAAGTGAGCACATGTTTAAACATATCGTCATTACTCTACGTAAGAATATGAAAGCAACACTTATTTACTGTGCATATATATTTTAATTAAAGTTTTTGAATTAAAAAAAATTCTACCCACCAGTGGTGGTAAAGTTTAAAACATATGGACAGCCAATGTTGTTGTTGTGTGTGTTTTGACTTGGATGACGAAGTTGTAGTTAAATTTGGAAGATTTTAATTTTGTGGGGTTTTTACAGTCTAAATGGGTCTCCAAATATGAGAGCCTACTGTAAATAGGTGTCCAAATATGCGAGCCTACAAATAAAGAAACAAACATTCCTGCACTTTGAGACCAGCAGACAACCTTTAGCAACTCCTCAATACATGGCGCTGCCGCACCACTGCCATTAGTAAACAGACCACACAGCAGCAAGGGTTTATTTTTATTTTTCAATATATCAACAATATTAGTTAAATCAATAGTTTTATAGTACTGTATAGAGAATACTTGTAATTGTTAAGTACTGTAATGAGGTAACAGTCTTTGTAAGGGGCTGATTTCAAAAACCTCTGCTACAACTCATCGACTAGTGTCCTGGAAAACGCATGTTAATTTTCGAGGTACAGTATATTTTTGTCATAAAAAGTGCGTATTTTAAGCCGAAAAATACGGTACCCTTTGGCAACCTGACAAGTGAGCGAGGGTGCCTGACAGCCCTATGGAGTAGCTTTCTAACTAACCCTTAGGCCCCAGGTGACGTTCCAGAGCATCCGCCTATTTTCCCATCATTATTTTTAAAGTTGATTTTTCTCGCTTTATCCCTGCAGGGGGGGGGGAGGGGTACTGTAAATTTACCTGGCTCTGAGATGCAACCTTGTACTGCTGGCTTTTCTGTACAAAACTCCTCACGTGTAAATAGATAAATATATGACTGAAAATAAATCATAAATTTTAAATGTTTGTAAACTTTTCTGCATGGAAGCAAGCTGTCAGGAGCAGCCCACAGTGGTTCACCTAACATGGGTGGGGTGACCTAAACGTGAGGCTTGGGAAAGTGTTAAATGTGTGTGCATTGGGGGGGGGGGCATCGGGTCAGACCGAGTTAGGAGGGCATGGGGCTAACGCAGTTTAAGAACCACTGCCCTATAAGGGCTTTATGAAGCCTAAATTCCAATTGTTCCATTGTTTCCCTTGGCTTTATTCCCCTGTCAGGATCACAAGAAACTTAGGCCAGGTTTATGCAGACACTCAAAATTAAATACTGTACGGTCTCTGTATATGCAGTATTGCACTACAGTGGTCCCTCGGTTAACGAACACAATTCGTTCCAGAAGGTTGCTCGTTAACCGAAACCATTGTTTCAATGGGTTTTTGGGTAATTGGTTCCAGCTCACCGAAAATTGCCTAAAGTCAACAAAAAAGGGAGTAAAGTACACTTACTTTGAGGTGTGTATGTAGAAGACTCCTGGATGATGATGATGATGGGAATTAGAATCGGGGTGGAGGAGAAGGGAGAAGAGAAGGCATTGGGGTGGAGGAGAAGGGAGAAGAGAAGGCATTGGGGTGGAGGAGAAGGGAGAAGAGAAGTCACCCCATGGCACCATTTCACCCATAAAATTTTAGTTCACTTGGTGTAATTCAAGATTATTTTCTTTAAATCAACACTGCACTGCATTATATATTGTCAATATGTAAAATAAATTTCAAAATGACCAATAATTTGACTGGAAACACAGAAAAAAAGCGTTTATGTTGAAGAGAGTCTGAAGCAAGATGTTACCTCCACTAAAAAGACACAGAGACTGACGCTTGTATGGTTTGTTGACAGGCTGTTTGGCTCGCTAAAAACTAGTTTCCCTGTACTTAAATTATGTTAAATAATTGTTAAAATTACTAAAAAAATTAATATAAGACTTAAAATCATTGAATAGTACAAACTTCTTGATATTTACTAGAATAGTAAGGAATTTAAGCCTTAGAACCAATTACTGTATTGGCAGACTAATACAACAGCTAGTGAGCAAGCGAAAACATGTTGAGGGGCGCTCGTAAGGAATTTGTTAATCGAGGGAATGCTCGTTAACCGAAGTGAAGAATCTTATGGAAGGTAATTTGTTAACTGAAATTTCGTTAACCGAGGGACCACTGTATATAATTCTTTTAATATTTCTTGCCCCTACATGTAATGTGTGGGATTCTTTCTACATGTAATGTGTGGGATTCTTTGCCCAGCACTTTCATTGGGGTTCTTAGTCTTTAAAAGTAGGGTAAATATGTATTTTTTTTTTTTTTAACGGTCCTTTGAATTTTAAAATTTTTACCTTATGTGATTGCATGAACCAATTTTGTGATCCAGTGCCTAAACAATTCATACAGTGCTTATATGTACAGTGGGGTATGCTATAACGAACGTAATTGGTTCCAGAACCTCGTTCGTTATAGGATTAATCCGTTCCAGGCCCCCAAATACAACCACCTAACACTGAAAAAATTCTGTGGAAAATGTAAAAAATACGGTACTTTATCTTACCTTAGTGTTATTCAGCATGCAGGTACCCCTAAACACTGGCACATCACTATCACTTCCACTGGGAGTCTTGGCTTTAAGGTCCTCAAACAATTGTCTGGCCTTCTCACAAATTATAGCTTCACTAATGTTACCACCTGCCATTTCTTTCTCCTTTATCCACACTAAGAGTAAATTTTCCATCTCTTCAATCACATTACACTTTGCTTTGCTAAGTCTAAAGATTCCCTTAGCCACTTGCACAGTTTTTAACTCCTCTTTATTCTTCAAAATCGTACATATAGTCGATTTAGCCATCCCATATTCATCACTAAGTTTCGCAATGCTTCTTCCATTCTCACGTTTCTTTATAATTTCTTTCTTAGTTTCAAGGGTTATTAGCTTTCTCACTCGCTTTGGACGACTCATTGTTACAATTGTATACTTGTATAACAAAATAGTTATACAAATAACGCGAATTTCCACATCAAAAGACGAAATTTCAACAATAACAGTGGTGCACTAGCTACACAATGAGACAAAGATGGCGCCTGACGCTCTTGTTGTGGGTCGCGGTACAACAATATTCATGCGCCAGGTGAAATAGTCCCGTATTCATCCGCGTTCGTTGTAGGAGTTGCGTTCGTTATAGCATTCTCAATTTTATAGGTAAAACCGTTCGTTATAGGAATATTCGTAGTAGGATCCGTTCGTTATAGCATACCCCACTGTAATAATAATGTCATTTATATTTTTAAATCAATAGTTACATAGGCACCAGTTATTATTGAAGTGTATGATGATAAATACTGTACTGTTATTGACTTGGTTTGTTCCTCAGGTGGGTGATGATGATTATGAGGCAGCCGAAGGAGAGGATGATGATGATGTTGTTCTCGAGGAAGAGGAAGACGGTAAGACCCCCTTCTTTTCAATTACAGTGTATACGTAAAGTCGTCTCTTGTAACTGTTGACAGAGGCATTCCAGGCAGTAGGCAGCTACCAAACAGGGAGGTACTACAGCCTGGGAAGATATTGGAAGCATAATGTGTTGTCTAATGGTAGACCCTGCTGCTATATGGCATTGCAAAAATTGTGACCAAGTCCCAGGTTGCTCATCTGACTTTCTGCCTCATTTACACACAATTGCAGGGTCTCAATTGTTTCTCTTGCTATTGACAACACAACATACATATATCGTTTCTCACTAATGATCTTTTTTTTTTTATTATCTTAATTGTTCCTTATTATTATTATAATTATTATTATTGCAGTGTTTTCATTATTATTATTATCATCATTATTATTTTATTTTTATTTTTGTATTTTTTATTATAAATTTTACTTATCTGAATTATTATTATTATTATTATTATTATTGTTGTTGTTGTTGTTGTTATTGCGTTTTCGCCCCCTGGGCCCTGATGTGGGTCGGTGACCTGTGTCCGGATGGGCTAATACCCGTAAAAAAAAAAAAAGACCTATTGACCACGGGTGTACATACAAAGAGTAGAAAAAATTTCATTCTGTGCAAATTGGTGTAAATTACAGTAGTTCCTTGTCCAGTGCATGTCTACACAAATCTGTTTACTTGCAAGAAATTGTGACACTCATCTCCCCAATACATAAGCAAACCTTCTTACATGTAATTTGTTACTTGGCTGCCATTTCAAATTTAATGCACACCAAACCACATGCAGTCTGCCTCCCTCATACACTGGGCAATAACCTGTATAAATATGGCACAATACCCTGGCTAAATTTAGTGCAATAGGCTATCTAAATAAAGTACAATATCTTGGCTTAACCAGCTTAATAACTTGTCTTAACTAGGCACAATAATCTAACTAAATTCGGTCCAATAACCTAATTAAATGGAACTCGCAAGTCTATAACTTTTGCTCCAGGTTGGTATTCTTATCAATCCTTGAATCACTTGGTCAAGGAATGTGGGTTAATGCATCACCTTGCTCTGTTGTAAGGTAACTTCATTTAGCTTTGCTCCTTCCTCGTCCTCGAGCAGTGTCAGCTCAGCCAACCAGAGCCTCGTGAGTCAATTCCTCTGCATAAAGGTTAGGCAGCTCCACCACATCAGTTTCTTCAAAATCTTAAAATCCCACAATTTGCCAAAGTTGATTATGTGTGCCATTTCTGTTCACATGTTTCTTGGATGAAGAAAGTGTTAGGGATATTATATACTATATATGTATTATCATCAACACGTTTTATAGCCATTTGCCATGCTTAAGTGTGTTAACCATGATTACCTGACAGCAACTTTCCATGCTGCTTGGTCTCTGACAGTCTCTTGTCTGGTTCTTAACTCTAAATGTCATTTTTTATAATCTCTCTTCCTTTCCTCACATTATTCTTGGCCTATCCCTGGTTCTCCTCCCTTCCACATTTAGGCTCCTGCACCTCTTAACCCAATTGATCTCTCATTTTCACCACATACCCAAACTTTCAATACTCAGCTGCCCTCTTAACTGAACTGGGCCTATTGTTATTCAGTGTCACATTGCACATCCACCTCACTATTCTCTTCATCTCGTTCGATCCTGCTTATGTCATCCCTTTTAACTGCCCATATTTCCTTCCCATACAACAGCAGACTTCTCACTCTAGCTGCATACATTCTGTTTCACATTGAGGGATGGTCTTCTTGCTATCAAAACAGGCAGAAGCTCCTTAAATTTCCTCCATCCATTTCTGACTCTTGCAAACGAGTAGACTTCTGCACCCGCACCGGCACTGTTCATGCCATCCAGGTAACAGAAATCAGCACAGTCCAGAGACATATCCCCAATGTTGAGTTTCTCCAGCCTTTCTGTGGGTACATAGTTAACTTCTTATAAACATTCAAAGTCACTAACATTCTGCAGTCTGTGATATATATATATATATATATATATATATATATATATATATATATATATATATATATATATATATATATATATATATATATAAAATAATAATAATAATAAACGGTTTATTGAAAAAGTTTGCAGCCCGAAGGCTGAAAATATACATTGGACATAAATGACTTATTACATACATTGGTGGTTTAACAAAAGCCTTCATTAGAGAAAGGTGAAGGAACATATAGTGAACATACAGATTAATGTTTACACACGTAGATCATGTGAGCTGAGGTGTTGAACAGCAGACACGTAATGTAGTAACTCCCTCACAGATGGTGTTATGAGGGGCATCACGTGGAGTACTAGTTCCCTCACAGGTGGTGCTGTGAGGGGCCTGATGTGGTGTAGTAACTCCCTCACAGATGGTGTATGAGGGGCCTGATGTGGTGTAGTAATTCCCTCACAGGTGGTGTATGAGGGGCCTGATGTGGTGTAGTAATTCCCTCACAGATGGTGTATGAGGGGCCTGATGTGGTGTAGTAATTCTCTCACAGATGGTGTATGAGGGGCCTGATGTGGTGTAGTAATTCTCTCACAGATGGTGTATGAGGGGCCTGATGTGGTGTAGTAATTCTCTCACAGATGGTGTATGAGGGGCATCACATGATGCTGTAGCAACTCATTCACTACGTGGTGTCGTAGCATCATGGGGACACCACTTGATCTGTTGTCACAGGACTTCACTCACTCAAGTGGGTGAGGTGTGGTCCCAGGCCTCTCTATCATGGCATCTCAGGGGAATTATCACTGGGTACCTGGGACCTCACTGTGTGAAGGTTAGCATGGGTAAGACTCAACTGCCAAATTGTTTTTCACTGACTTAAGCACTGTTCACCACTATTCAACACTGGTTCCATTCCTTTCCCAAATGAAATAGTAACTTCTGGCGAGAACTTGTTGATATTCCGGTGGGGAGGAGGGTTCAGGGGAGGGAGTTGGTATGGGCCAACATAGCAGTTGACGTGGCTGCTGCTGAGCAGCGCCAGGTGCGTCTGACCCGTCTTGACCCGTCGGTGGTCTGTGTGTGTGTGCTGATAACCACAAGGAAAGAAGAAAACACGAAATGTTTTCTTCTTTCCTTGTGGTTATCAGCATATACCTGGATCATGCGCACCCACAGTGATTTACTTGCATATATATATATATATATATATATATATATATATATATATATATATATATATATATATATATATATATATATACAGTAAGGTATGCTATAGTCTAGTGGTTCTAGGAACATTGTTATAGCACTAGATTAGTTATAGGATTAATCCGTTCCAGGCCCCAAATATAAACCACTTAACACTGAAAAATGTAATATAAAATTGTAAATTGTAAAAAAGTGCATAAATATGCATCTAAACCCCTGAAATAAAGAATATCATTAATATTTGTAATAAAAAACAATAAATTAGTAAAAAAAAATTTTTTAAATAATGTTAGATTGTAGGAGTTTAGTTTAGATTTATAGCATTCTCAAGTTTATAGGTAAAACCGTTAGATTATTAGATATTTGTAGTAGAATCCGTTAGATTTATAGCATACCCACTGTATATATATATATATATATATATATATATATATATATATATATATATATATATATATATATATATATATATATATATATATATATATATATATATATATATATATATATAGTTAGCAGTCCATTTGAACAGAGGTCCTGCATTAAGTGAAAACGTTAAGTGAATAACAGAACATATGGGATTAATTCCAATAGAACCCAGCCCGACCCCCAAACTCCACTTTTTTGACGACAAATAACTATGTTGTAGTAAAAATAACATCTTAATTTTATGATGGTACATGCACAATTAATACTTAAGAAATAGAGAAACAGTCGCCAAGTTAATGTCCATTCAAATAATGGACTCAACTCCTCCTCTTCTCACACTACACTCACTGGCTCTTCCCTCTGAGAAATTTTGAAACCAGGTATAGTAATAAATAATTCCTCAAACTAAAGTTAGGATAATATAATTGACATTGCTGGATTCTTGTAAGACCAGGAATATTTTGAATATAAATGTCATATATTTTTCACAAAAGATAACATATTTACTCAGAATAAACTTTTCATCTAAAATTTGTATGTCTAATGCAAAATCTATGATGTTTATATTCAAATGATCAGCAAATTGTGAATTCCAGCAATGTAAATTATATTCTGGCGGGATAATTTGTATAGATTTTATGAGCTAAAACAAATATCTTCAGTTAATAAAAAAAAATAATTCTTCAGGGGTAACAGATGGTCGGTCGGTCGGTCCTCCCTCCCCACCCCCACCAACCGTCCCAAGGAGATGTGTGGGATAACCACTAAATTTTAATAAATAATACCTCAAACTAAAGTTAGGATAATATAATTGACATTGCTGGATTCATGTAAGACCAGGAATATTTTGAATATAAATGTCATATATTTTGGACAAAAGATAACATAATTACCTAGAGAACAATTTTTATCTAAAATTGTATGTTTAATAAAATATGTTGTTTTATATTCAAAATGATCACCAAATTATAAATTCCAGCAATGTAAATTATATTCTGGCTAGGTAATTTGTATGAATTTATGAGCTAAAACAGGCAGTCAGGCAGGGTGGCGGGTGGGGGTGGTCTGAATCTAAAATAAGCTCTCGAGCGGACACTCACCGTATAGTAAAAATGCGCGTTAAGTGAAAGTTCAGCTTTGGCAAGGCACGGTATATCTTAGCGTTAAGTGGCGTTAAGCGGTGTCTGTTATATATATATATATATATACACACACACACACACACACACACACACACACACACACACACACATATATACAGTCTCTCCTCGACTTACGACGGGGTTAGGGACGCAATTCCATGTCGTAAATCAAATTGGTCATAAGTCGAAAATGCGAAAATAATACATAGAAAATCTAAAATGGGTGTCTCTTTTTCTTCTCAGCACCACAAAACTCTCACTTTTAAGCATGCCAGCCATTTTAAATGGAATTACAGACGAAAATTTTGTCATTACACAGCTCAATCACTAATGTCAGGACTCGAAAATACGTAATTTGAAAAAATTTTGGTACGACTGCGGTGGTCGTAAGTCGGATAGGTCATAAGTCGAGGAGTGGCTGTATATATATATATATATATACAGTGGTCCCTCGGTTAACGAGCACAATCCGTTCCAGCAGGTTACTCGTTAACCGAAAAACTCGTTAACCGAAACCATTGTTTCAATGGGTTTTTGGGTAATTGGTTCCAGCTCACCGAAAATTGCCTAAATTCAACAAAAAGGGTAGAAAAGTACACTTACTTTGAGGTGTGTATGTAGAAGGCTCCTGGATGATGATGATGGGAATTAGAATGGGGGTGGAGGAGAAGGAAGAAGAGAAGGCATTGGGGTGGAAGAGAAGTCACCCCATGGCACCATTTCACCCATAAAATTTTAGTTCTCTTGGTGTATTTCAAGATTATTTTCTTTAAATCAACATTGCACTGCATTATATATTGTCAATATGTAAAATATATTTCAAAATGACCAATAATTTGCTTGGAAACAGAAAAAAAGCATTTAGTTGAAGAGTCTCAAGCAAGATGTTACCTCCACTGAAAACAGAGAGAGACTAACTCGACTAATACTACAGCCAGGACCGCCAAATGCGTGCTTTAAACATGTTGAAGCTAGTCAGAAAATACCAAGAATCTGAGGGGATTGCCTGCAACTAAAGTTAAGAATCTTATTTGAAGGTAAATCGTTAACCTAAGGACCACTGTATATATATGTACTGTACATACAGTAATCCCGTGTTTTTCGCGGGAATTACGTTCCTGAAACCCCCGCGAAAAGCCAAAACCGCGAATACTCTTTTAGGAATCACTGTACCTGTGGCCACCAAACAGCTCAGGTAGGTCATGCACTTAACCACGCCATGCTCTCCACTCACGGCCCAGTGGTCACACTGATCACTGATGCAATGTAACGGCATTTACTAACATCATTATTTTGAAACTAATCATATTGTAGTATAATAATGGAAAAACGTAAACACAGTTATATACCAAATAATTTTATTTACACGTAAATAAAAAAATTTATATTTCGTTGAGGTCGGCAACACCCGCATTGCCAGCCTCTCCCTACTGTCCTGGCGTCTGCCCACCCTCATGCAGTCACGCCAGCCAGCCAGTCCTCTTCCACCCACATTCCTCCACTTGAAGACTTGTATTCTGACAAGACACAAATGAATTGTCAGTCTTCACCACATCTCGAGCCATAGCTCATTCCACCTCTGAGCTTGTCCAATAAAAGTTTTTTTCCGTTAAGGTCATCACTATTCTTGATCTCTTGGTCACTTCAGAGTCTTTGCTAGTAATATTTGCCTTGGATGAGGCTGGCTTACGTCCAAGAGCCATGTGGAATGCACGTGGGAGGACAAACAGAAGAGGTAATCACAGTAGCGTTTATAGTACGGTAGGCACGTGTGGACTGAGGCTTCTCGGAGCAGCGGGTGTCTGAGGCAGGAAAGGGTGGCGTCTGTTTGCCACACCGCACAGGGGAATATTGAAAATGGTGCAAAATTTAAATTATTGTTTTTAAAGGATATATATATATATATATATATATATATATATATATATATATATATATATATATATATATATATATATATATATACACACACACACACACAGTGGTCCCTCGGTTAATGAACACAATTCGTTCCAGAAGGTCGTTCATTAACCAAAAATATCGTTAACCGAAACCATTGTTTCAATGGGATTTTGGGTAATTGGTTCCAGCTCACCGAAAATTACATACAAACTAAAAATAAATGCAGTAAAGTACACTTACTTTGAGGTGTGCATGTAGAAGGCTCCTGGTTGATGATGATGATGGGAATTAGAAGTGGGGATGGAGGAGAAGGGAGAAGAGAAGGCATTGGGGTGGAAGAGAAGTCACCCCATGCTTCATGTTGCCATTTCACCCATAAAATTTTAGTTCACTTGGTGTCATTCAAGATTATATATTGTCAATATGTAAAATATACTTCAGAATGACCAATAATTGTACTGTAAAAACGTAAAAACAGTTTATGTTCAAGAGTCTCGAGCAAGATGCTTCCTCCACTGAGTAGGGACACACAGTGACGCCATTTTGGGTGAGTCAAGTGGCTGTTTGGTGCGCTAAAAACTAGTTCCCTGTACTTCCATTATGTTAAATAATTGTTAAAATTACTAAAAATTTTAATATAAAACTTTTAAAGTTATTGAATAGTACAACCTTCTTGATATTTACTCAAATGGTAACGAATACTACAGTTGGTGAGCAGCCGAAAGCAAGCGAAAACATGTTGGGAAAAATTCGTAAGGAATTTGTTAACCGAAGTGAAGAATCTTATGGAAGCTAATTCGTTTACCAAAATTTCGTTAACCGAGGGATCACTGTGTGTGTGTGTGTGTGTGTGTATATATATATATATATATATATATATATATATATATATATATATATATATATATATATATATATATATATATATATATATATATATATGTAACCGGTCGGAATTTGCTGGACTTTAATTTCTCACTAGACTTGGGGTTTATTAAAGATTATTAGATGGTAATTGCAGTGGAAGCGCCCCTTTGAGAGAAATCCCGAACCAGCACAAGAACACTTAAATTTACTAAACAAAATGAATTGTCCATGACCCGTGGAAGGATAGCGTCTGTGACTGGGATGAATGAGACACACTGTAAAATTTAGACACTTATATTCCCTCCAACACTACAGACACAATCAAATAATGGTACACCAATATGCACACCTCTTAACCTGAACTTAAAGCACTACTCTGGGGAATAAAGGTTATACATGATATTGAAAATATTAGAAATTCAGACAATGCCTCATTAGACAACAATAAATTTAAAGTATTAAGAAATGTTGCTTGCACACATGAAACAGGCCTTAAGGGCTTTCAACAAAATAATATCAATCACTGAGAAGATTTTATAAAAAAATAGGAAATCAATAACTACAATGAATAGGCCTTAAGGGCACTCAACAAAATGATATCCAGCACTGAGAAAATGGTATAAAAAATAGAACTTATTAACTCCACCCTGAGTAGGCCTTCAGGGCACTCAGCAAAATTATATTACCCCAACAGATACACACCTCCTAACCTAACTTAAACACTACTCTGGGGAACAAGGGTTATACCTGAGATTGAAATTATAAGGAAATATTAAATGCACACAGCATACATTAGTAACTGAAAAAATAGTATTAAGTACACACAAAAATATTATCACTATTATTAAGAAGTTACTGAGTCCACCAATACCCGTGAACCATGCTTCCTAACCTAACACATAGATTCCACCTGCACTCCGTAGTTTTTTAAGGCACAACCAACAGGCACCTGTAGTTTAAGGCCCAAACCAGCCTTTCTCAACCTTGGAAATGTACCTCTAAGTTCCACTGGACTCTTGGTCCCAGTGTGTGACCCTGTATCACTCAGCTGGCTTCACTTTACCCCCAGTACATCCATGAAACGGAAGGGAGTGAGCCACTCAGACCTTGTACAGTTGAGAGAAGCTTTAGCTTCCCGGTAGTAAAAGGTTTTCACTAAGCTGCTTGAAGATATGTGGTATTGTGAGCCGAGGTAGAGGAGAGTTGATGACCCCAAACGATCGTCACGTCGTTAGTTGGGCACCTAGACAGCTGGGTTCACTCCAACTCTCACCATACTCAACAGGTGGCTCAAACCCAGGTCAGTGGATGGTCATACAGCTCGCTTCACCACTCGTGTCTCATACCGCCAGTGGATGTTATCATACCGCGATGAGTCTACAGAACCCTGAAAAACCCGGGCTGTTAGCTATTGTCTCACATCACCGTTTGTTCCTACCGCCCTATCAAGCTTTGTCTGAGATTGAATAAAACTTACTTGTTAATACTGATGTTAAATAAACGAAGGAACCAGGTCACGCGATCCGTCTCTCCTGGGTACAGCACAGAGGTGGTCCTTGACCTCTCTCACCGCTCCCCAGCCACGCTTGCTCACTGGTTCACGCTTTCCAGGAGTGACTTATTTACCAGACGATTAACAGCTTAATTAGGACGTACGCAACATTTTCAGACTGGGAAACGATCTATAATTATTTTCAATTTAATAACTGATATTTAATTTCATGATTCGCGTCCCTATTAATTCGGTAAATTACATTTAATATCATATAGGCCTAGTTCCACAAACTCTCGCTACGTACGAGAGCGCGGTCTTCCCTCAGACGACCATGAACTCAGTCTCTCCAATGGCGCGGCGTTTGAAATTACACTGAATTTCTGAATATTACACACACACACACACACATACATACACATATATATATATATATATATATATATATATATATATATATATATATATATATATATATATATATATATATATATATATATATATATATATATATATATATTCCCCGACTTACGACTGCTTGGACTTACGTCCATCGGTACTTACGACCTGCTCTGACCTTACGACCGTCGGGACTTATGACCGCCGCAGTTGTGACCAATTTTTTATTTATTTTTTTCAAAATGATGTCCGGATTTTCTATACCGAAACGTTTCCAGTTAATGTAGTCTTCATGTATAATAAGAAAATTATGGGGGCCCCGTGTGCATTCAGCTGACTACATTAACCCTTTGGATGCGACATGCGGGTAAACCCGCCCAAAATATTATATTAATTAAATGCGACAAGCGGGGATATCCCACGGCCTTGAAAAAACTTCCCCAAATGAGACGACATGCGGACATATTATGTATTGAGGTATAGGAGTATTTCCTGAATGCAATATAGCTTAGTTTTGTACTATTTTGTTTGATATTATCTGAATATGTAATACATATCTAAATTTGCTGTTAAGTAACCAAATTGATTAAATTTATTTGCCATATACCAGACATTGATTTATACCAATTTCCTGCATTTTTGGGTATAAATGTCATTTTTTCTCTAAAATTTGCACACATATGTGAATTTTTTTTCCAGATTTGGAAAATATACTAAAATTTCTCTAGGAAAAACATATAGAAAATGTGATTATATGAAATTCATTTTTGGCAGGATAATTGACACTTTTCAGGAACCGGCGCGAAATTTAATTACGCACCTAAAGGGTTAACCTTTAATGTAGTCAGCTGAATGCACATGGGGCCCCCATAATTTTCTAATTATACATGGAGACTACATTAACTGGAAACGTTTCGGTATAGAAAATGCGTGTGTCATTTAAAAAAATTTATTTATTTTTTATTTTATTTTTTTATTTTTTATCTATATCTGAGGCGGTCGTAAGTCCCGACGGTCGTAAGTCCACGTAGTCGTAAGTCGGGGTCTAGGTATATATATATATATATATATATATATATATATATATATATATATATATACATATATATATATATATATATATACATATACATACATACATACATACATATTGAAGTCAACCCCAGCTTTGCACGCGTCCCACATTCCGCTGCTTCACGTTTACGCTGCACTTGCCCAAACAGAATGCTCACATTCACAGCATATACCCTTTACGCTGAGAGCGGCGGCGAGCCGTGCCATTTGGATCCAAACCTCCCGCCATCTCTCCCGCCATGTTGTGTAAGCGGCGCGAGCAGGGTGCGCACAAGGTCGCCCAGTCATCAAAACATTACCGAGTTCTTCACCCGCCACCCACCACAGCCGGCCCAAGTCATTGATAGTGATAATGATAGTGAGGATATGGACTTATATGGACTTTGAGGGGTTTGACAAAGAGGCCCTGCAAGCTTCTGTGGTGGATAGTGATACAATTGATACAAGTGATACAGGTGAGGGCCAACACCACCCTTTCTGTTCGAACCAACCCCCCATCCCCGTGCCCAGCCATCTCTTCTACTAACGTAAGTGTTAAAAAACCTAATATTGATATTTCTCTTAATTATTAATTGTGTGCATACCATCATAAAGTTAAGATAATATTTTTACTACAACATAGTTGTGTGTCGTCAAAGTGGAGTTTGGGGGTCGGCCCGGTCTCTTATTTCAATTAATCCCATATGTTATGTTGTTCACTTTACGAGTTTCTCACTTTCCGCTGTACCCTGTGGGTTGAATTAACCGTGTAAAGTGATATATATATATATATATATATATATATATTTTTTATATATATATATATATATATATATATATATATATATATATATATATATATATATATATATATATATATATATATATATATATATATATATATAATTTTTTTTTTTTGTGTATCAAATAATAGGGGTTAATAAATACAATATAGATTTATGTTTAAATTAAATTTAATATTTTGATGGCATTTCTGGTTTGTTACTATTCAACAAAATTATAAATTTATATAATACAGTATAGTTACCTCTTCCAGGTAGGTGACTACTATTTGATTACGTCACGGAGTAACAACCCTGTGTCACCTGAGAGGGTGCTTTTTAGTCCTATATATAAGATCATCCAGCTGTAAAACTTGCTTAAAATTTGCCTGGTGGCAACACTTACACCTTTCCAACACAAAATCATGGCTAATCCTTGGAAGCAAAGAAAATGGCTGTAAGATGGTGATGAGGGCAAGAGGCCAGATCAAATTAGGGATTTCAATGCTAATAATTATTTTGCAGATTTAAGGGGTATGACCACTACCCTATATAAATTCAGAAAGTTTTATCTAAATCCAACAGTAAATTCTGTAACCCCTAAGATTCTTGGGGTAGGTGTCTAGCATAAATAGAGAGGGAACAAAGTTGACACACTTGACTGATGCAAACAAAGTTCACAACAATTTAAACAAACCACGTGACATTATGGTATGTAATGTTCTCTTGACAAATTCTTAACTGTACTTTATTTTTCAGTTACTTGGGGGAGGGGGGGCTCCAGTCCTAGTTCACTCAACCCCCTCCACCAATTCAATCCCCCCCACCCCCTTTCTTCCTCCAATTCTCCCTGTCTTATTCCAACTTATTCATCAAAAGTGAGAGTGATGACTTATGTGTAGTGTCTAAAAACTATTTACATTTTTCAGGTGATGCTCAGCGAGGTCAAAAGAGGAAACTCGAGGATGGGGAAGATTAAAATTTACATTACAGTGGCACGTGGCAACCTGTAGCCGAGAGGGCAGCAAGGGGACGGGTGGAGGCACTGTTGCAACAACTTCACTGTGGAGTTTGTGTGGCTCTTTCTGGATGCAATAAACACTGCTGGGTGGCAACTGAGTAGTTAGAGAGTTGTTGATATGTGTTTAAAGTGTGCATAGGAAGATCAAAGTCTGTTCTATCTTTTATTAATCTTGAAAATAAAACTTTTATATTTTTTGTGGGGGAGGGATAATTTTGTGTGTCAGGACTGTGCCCAATATGGATTGATTATTGCACCAGATTCAGTTTGAATATCAGTGTTGAAGATGGAACATGGCCAAAAAAACCCTCTCCCAGCCCCTCTTTGTAATTTGGGGGGTGTTAGTCTTGCCCTCTCATCTTGACTGGCACCCTCTGCCTTGCTCGCTGCACTTGCCCTGGCCACCACTTACCTCACTTGACCCAAACACGACTGTCACAATTGAAGTTAACGTTGAGGGACTTCATGTTGATATATTTGACTAAATATTATAAGTTTTAGTTGAGCTGTTGGATGGCATTATTTGTAATGGTTCCTGAAGCGCAACTCATGAAAAGTGTAGGTAATCATCAAGCGTGCTGTGGAAGAACTTAGTTGGCTGGAAGATACAAATTATTGTGTGTCTTGTGTGGGCTGTAGGACCTCAGTGAAACAGCTTGGATGCTGGCCGTCAGGTCGTGTGTGTGTGTGTGTCAGTGGAGCCAACCTTAAGTTGAGAGTGGCATCCATCAGAGGTCTTGGTGTGTGTGTGTGTGTGTGTAGCCAGTGCACAACAAGACTTGGCTAATTTGTTTGTCCATCTCAACTGCTGTAAATCACTTACAAGTTGCTTTCTTTCCTTTGATGTTTGTGTCTTGAATTTGTTGAAGTATTTGGAATGTTGTCAGAAATCTAACTTATCTGTTAGTAGTTTAACAATGGTTCAGATCTTTTTTTAAACTTAATATCAGCAATAATATGTTCAGTTTAAATCATGATTGGTGGTCAGTGTCAATATTTCTATGTACAGGTATAAGAATTTTAGTTATGATGGTTAGCTAAAGGGACTTGTATATAAAATATAGTGAGAACACCATCAGTACAGTAATTGTAAGACACATTGAAACAGGATTATCTAAGACAATTCTTAATTTTTTAATTTTCATACTTTATACAGTAACAGATTGTTGTGTATTAGTACATACTGTAGGTGGTGTCTGCCCTGCGAGACTCTCCATGTGGCTGGGCAAGACCTCCGTCATGGCTGCCCAGGCTGGATGAGGTTGGCTTTAGGGTTATTGACTGCGTTCCTGCCATGAAGGTTCCATTGTCTTTCCCATTTCTTGATGAGTATATTAAGGCCGTCCTTCAGAGCGAAATTTGCATTGGAGTAAATATATATATATATACAGTAACCGGTACATATAAAACTATTTTTATTTATTTTTTCTTTCCTTTCTTTTTGTTTTATTTTTTTTTAATTTGTTTTTTATTTTTTAATAGTAATTATTTTATTGGTTGTTGAGTATTGAAGGATTAACCAGGGATGGGAGTTATGGACTCACATGTAGTGGACAGTTGCTGGTCAAGTTGGGGTACAAAAGTGGACTTTATCTCTTTAAGGCAAACGTGCTTGTGGTCCAAATGGTGTGGCCATAAGGTAATAGTCTTAAGCTTTATACTGTCTTGTAAATAGAATATATAATTAAATAAAAAATAGTGCAGGATATGGGAGTTGAGCTCTTGGAAACTAGGCCTTAGAATATATTGGAATATAAGACAGTTTATGGTGCAATGGAAACAAAGAGGCATTAGTTGGACTGGCATGCACTAGTTAGGAATGTGAGTCATTGATCTCAAAGTGAAGGCCACATGTTGGACAGCCGCAGCAGCCATGACCCCCAACTGTGTGGGTGTGGACCACGCAGGTCCGTGCACCAGCCTGTACACTCTCGCCATCACCACCTGTTCTTGCTGCCCACACTTCTAACACCAGACTCTTTCTCCTTATAAGTAATTATTATGGAATTGGTCATTATTTATATGACCAAATATGAGGAGAAAAAAATTTTTCAATTGAAAGGAGTACTTTAATGAATAGCATTAATTTGATATGATAATTTGTAAAGTTGTGTCAGTTATTTGAAGACTATATTGACATGCATGAAGTTGGTGGTGGTTGTGAAGGTGGCAGATGTTTGGTTGGCGTGCCCACCACACAGTTACTAGAGTACAAAGTACAGGGCCCAGCCATCATTGAGTATCCCGCCGCCATGCCTCTGCTGCAGCCAGTGATCACAGGCTCTTATCAGGCTGAGCAGCATTGTGCAAGTTATCCGTCTCACCCCACAGAACTCTTATTGTGTGGGCTATGTCATCTGAGCCAGCAGGAGGCTTTATAAAAATGAAGTGTACACACATTTGTTAAAGACATTAGTAAGCCCATGTGCCTCTACATTGATGTGAGGTTTATCGTCACCCATGAAAGTCAACTTAAAGTTTATTGTAGACTTGCACTCTTAATTATGAAGTAGAAATCCAGGGTATTGCACTCATGGTAGACTTGTATTGTCAGAAAATAGGGATAGTAGTATTTCCAGTTACAGGAAGTTCTTGTTCCACAGTTTCTGACATTACTTTTGTTAGGGCAACCAAAGAGATATTTTTGAAGTGTTAAAATCACAGTAGCATTGGGCATCAGCAGGTGAGAAATAAAGGAATGTGATGCCTCACAAAGCAACTATCAGTTGACTTAGGGTGTAAGGAGGTAATTTGGGCTACTGTTGTCGTCTATGGGTGCGTGAAGTGGCACACTGGCCTTGGTGAGCATCCGGTATAATCCTGCACTGCCTGTGCTCTAACTTTTATGAACTTGCTGCAATCTGATGCAACTTGTCATGTGTAGTTCATGTTTTGCTGGCATTGAGCACTTCACATGTTTGGGTGTATATTTGTTATAAATTAATTAGAACTACTTATACTCATAGGTTTATTACAGAGTATTTACCAGAGATAAGAAGAGGCCCTGTAACATGTGAAGGGTTGAATGCCTGCCAAATGTTGCCTACACTGCTTGAAGATGTGGGAGGCATGAGGTGCCATCAAGGTCACACTGAACCGCCGCATACTCTCGGGTCGTTAGTGTGATCACCTCCCAGGGTAGTTAGTAGGGGTGGCATTTTGGGACTGGGACCTGAGTTAACTATGAGAATCCCTCACCACATGTTCAAAATTCAGGAGATCTGCTATGGTAATGAGCTTATAACTAACAATAAATATATGTACAAGTTTCATATGGGAAATCTCGAGAGAATAATAAATAAAAGGAGTTTGGTGTCCCCAGGTGCTTCCTCATGGAGTAGTAAACCCGTAGACCCCATGCAGAGAGAGGTGCCTTCCCTGAGGGGTGCCACCACGGCCTCCCACCCCTCAATGATCCCGTCGGAGGCCCCATTCTGTCTATTCATGCCCAGTGTTTGTGGTTAATGTAACCTGCTCTGTTTTAGCCAGTCATATATTTTTCCCAATCAGTTAAAGGTCAGCAGTTTGTTCTAAATTATTGCCAGTTTATTACTGTTATTTATAAAGCTTCAATACATGTTTTTAATGTTAGCTGCTCTTAAGTTTTGCTTGAAATTTTTACCAATTATCTTTAATCTTGTGAATCAAGGCTCCGGCATGTGTGTCTGCTGGAGGTAGTTCTCTTACTTATGTAACAAGTGAACATTTTTTCTGTTACTTTTATAGCAGCTGGAGGTAGTTCTCTTACTCATACCACTGCTTTATCTTTGCTGCTTTGTATCCTATTCTTTAAAACTTGTGTTATGACCAGGTTATTCAGGTATGTTTTACTCCCAGATATAAGCATCCACTACTGTACTGTGTAAGAACTACCACACCGGAGGGCTCTCATGCCTACACACTCAACTTAGTCTCCAGAGTATTGATACAAGTGTTGCATCTTCTGAATACAGCCACTGGAATTGTTTGGCTGAGGCTCATTAAATTTGCTATTAGTATGATATGTGTGGAAAGGCTAGAGGGAGGTTATCCACATTCTCAGTCTGTTTTTAACTGCCCAAGTCTTCTACCTTCTGTGTCAATTAAGTACAAATTTTTTTAAAAACTCAAAAAAATCTGAAGTTTGTGTGGTAAAGATTTTATGTTGCACTGTACTTATGTGTAAGAGTGAGCAGTCTTATGTGTGTGTGAGGTAATGAAATGATAATAGTAAAGTTACAAGTGTTAGTATTGAAGACAACTTGTGGAGAATATTTTGATTTATCAGGGATCACATCTAATGATTGTGTCTGGCCATTGTAGTGTAAGATTTTTCTCTTAATAAGAAGAAAAAAAAGATAATTTACACACACACACACACACAGTAGTACAGTATACTGAGAATTTGTGTACGTGTATTCACATTTTTTTTTTTTATTACATGTGTGTATAACTTGATATTTTCAACATTGTTTATCAGTTCTGCAACTATAAATTATTTAATTGTCTGAGTTTTTGTGACTGCTTTCGAAAGTGTGGCAGCTTTGGGTTTATGGTTAATTTATTTATTTTGTAAAATTCAGTAAGCCAACTTCATAATTTTGCTTCTTAATTGAATAGTCAGCTGTCACCTTTGTAAAAGTGTAACTCAAAAAATATTTATTAGAAAAGGAGTTGGAGACAAGTTCTGATGTTGACAAGACCTGCCTTCTAATATTTGCTTCATATTGTGGGATACCACAGAATCTGCTGTTGAAATTGTTTTATGTGAATATATGACAGAGCTAATTATTACAGTTTATTAGAATATCTATTTCTGCTGTACTTGTAATTTAATGCCTACTGGTACGTGCATATTTAATTGAAACTAATATTTTATGTACTGCAGGTGGAAATCACTTCAAGTAAGAGTTATTTGCTCAAATACAGACTTATGACACAATTCATTTCATTAGTATTATGTGAAACATTATGGGAGCCATTATAAATATTTTAAGCAGACGTTTCTAAGGGGATAAACTGAGTACAGTATGCCAGAAATTTATTTAGTGACCCAAGTCAACTGGCATATGCCATACTGATGACAATCTCTGCATTACACACGAAGCTGTAGTCAGAAGATGCACTTGAGCACTGTACTGCACCACTGTATACTTCCTTTAACCTCTGTCCTGGAAGGTCAGTGCCAGTAACTACCATATCTTCATTTACAGTATATGCACAACACAAGGGTAAGGAACTGGATGTTTACAGTAGGGGCATTATTTATAGCCTTACTAAATTCAAATTATTAGTGTAATAGTCCATAGTTTGATTACACAATTCAGTGTAAGTGCATTAAATGTAACGACTGACTGCAGCACAGTTGTTACATACAGTTCGTAAGGTTTTGAAGCTGGATAAGTAAAATGAATTTTCCGTAGTGCCTCAGTACATTGGCAAACCCGGTACTTTAACAAAGACATGTTGGCCTCTTCCAAAGAGTTTGAGGGCTGCAAGGGTCCTTAACATTTTACAATGTCTGTTGTGGTTCTTATATATATGACTTTTAGAATATTAAAATATACCTTTTGTCCTGTATTATTAGTTTCTTTCTTTGAGTTAAACCTGTACCTCCTTTCAACACACTTTCATTTGTCAAGGACTTATTGGTCAACTGGGTCAGTGATATGAATTTTGAGGTTGCATCTTTGCTGCTTTTACTTTTATCCTATCATGTTTTGTCTATTATTTATAGTTCTATGAATAGTATCCTTTATTTATTATTTTTATTTTTTTTATTTTTTATTATTTACATTTCTTATTCACCATTTCATGTATGCTTCCAGTGTCAACATATTGTCTTCAGCCTTGATGAAACCACAAGTGCAAAATCAGCCATTATTTAGCTGGAATTTTCTTCTCAAGTTTCCTTTGGAATGATTAAAGAAGCAGCAAGTTAAATATTAAAAACTGTAGGGGAAGAAACTAGTGTCAAGGTAATATTGAGGGTACAGTACTGTATTGTAATAAAAGTGGTTTGATAATAAATTGAAATATAATGACGAGGACCAAGTAATACAGAATCCTGGTCCTCCTGATTTTATAATTCATCTACATTTATGATCACCCTGTATAGTACTTAAAATCAGTGTCTCCATCTTCAAGATTAAAATGCTTGAGCCAAAGACATTTTATATTTGTTGGTTATGGTTATGTACAGAAAATGCAAGGCAATTTTTAAGGCCATTATTTTGACACTGGTTGGCTGCTGCTGTAGGATCTGGCCCAACCAGATAGCGTCTGCTTCCATGTCCAGGGGTTCACCAAGAGGGTGGAAATGTCACCTTTCCCCCCCATAAAGTCATTTTAACACCTTAACCCCTACCCCAAGCACTTAAGAACTGAACAGGGTGAAAATTAAAATATATCCAAGCTTTTTGCTTTAAGTATACCAGTAATCATAATTGTTTCATTTGCATGCCACATGACTTCTTTTCACTTAACTTAATCAGCTGCGCCTTCCCAGTGTTCAAAACAACAACTTGGTAGGAGGATTGTTAATTAAATCTTTCCATTACTTGTTTGAACAAACAATATCACATGTGGAATGACATTCTTAGGGGTAGTTCTTGTTACCCCTTCAGAAAATATGTTGCGCAGAAGTATATACAGTACGCATATGATTTTTAGAAACCTTTTATTTTTTATTAATTGGCTTGTGGGCTTGTTTTACATTGGTTAGTCCTAAAATCATGATCATCTGCCCCTTTGGTTTTAAAACCCAGGTGAACCCCTGATGTCTGGTGAACACCTTTATATTTTTTCCCCATAGGCTTGTAGCTGAATGAGTGTACATACAGTATTACAAAGTAGACATCTTGTGTATGTAGGTGTAGTGTCAGTGAGCCTTTCATGTGTATCACAGTGCCCCCCTCAGTCAGGTAAAGATAACACTCTGGTGGCATTCAAAATATCAGGTGAATTCAGGAAAAAGCGCAATTAAGAATAATTCCTAGTCATATGTCTGGCTTCTTTTTATCGGTGTTTTGATTAATGTTGTCGGAGCCTGATTACCAGTGTCAACTCTTACTTCTGGGGAGTTAATCTGTCTTGTCAGCAGATTAATTTCACAATGATGAGTCAATGTTTAAGACGAAAATCTTCAGGTGATTGCTGTTTACTGGGTCCAATGATAACTTTTGTATAAATTCAAGAGATTGGCTCAATTCACTGAGGGCCAACTATGGTCATAGCTAACTGATGGCTGTGGGTTCTGTCACTTTTTGTCACAATTCCTGTAAAAGAATCATTCATTTGTGGGCTCTCAGTGAGTTACAGTTGGTGTTATAGGGAGTGGTTGTCATGATTTAAAGTCGAGTGCACCTAAATTTTAATTTATCTTCAAACTCTGTTGGGTGTTCTGTGAAGCCTGTTAGTCAAATCTGGCTATTGTATAGCATTATTAAATCTCATCCCTGTTGCTTGGGAATTTTTCTAGTTGCATATTCAATGATTTTTTCCTGCTTTTCACCTTCAGTACTGAACCCCACCAACTGGAAAACTTTTGGGCTTTCAGATTTGTGTATTAATTTATTTTATTTTTTATTTTATTTTTTCAGTCTAAACATGAATTTATCTTCAATATACAGCTAACTTTAAATTGTTAGTTAACATATTATGGGTTAACAATAGTACAACACTGAAAACTTTCTTTGAGTACTGTAGTACTTATAAATTAGTTTTTATTTAGCGTACATATTACTGTTGTTTTGATAAGTGAATGGTATATGTATTTTGTGAATTGGAAACTCTTGGCACTTTTCCAATAGTGTAATTTTTACCTGCAATTTCATGTGATTTACCAAAAAAAAAGTATTTTTGTACTTTACTACATTGAATTGGATTTGAGTACAATGCTCATTGATACTGTGAACTCTAAATACTAATTCTGCTTTGGGAGGTGATCATAAGACTGCGTTCCTGGGAGGTTGTTTTAATGAATAATGTAGAAAGCAAATTGCAAATACACTTTCATTTTTTTGTAAAGGTTTTATCTTTTCCCTGTATTAAATAATTTTGCTTCTGAACTTTAAGATTCGAGCTTCAGGTATAGAAAATACAGATATGCTTAAAGTTTGTTGAAGAAAATGGCTTAGTCATAGAACCTTAATATTGATGGTATTATAGTACAGTATAGTGCAGTTTTGCCATTAGGAAAACTGTATCTGTATCTCGCTGTCCGATGGAATTGTTGTAAGGAAAACAATAAAGCAGATGTCCTTACAAAAAAGGGCAATGAATATGGGCTCAAATGTACCCAAGACAAACACTCCAAAGGCTATAGATGTTTGCAGGTACTGTACTGTATTTGTGTATAGACTTGATTGAGGCATGTAGAATGACTGACCATGAGAACAGTATATGGAAAGACTGACAAGAAGGGAATATTTACATGGAAAACTCTATAAGAGGGTTAGAAAATGCAGGTCACACTAAAGAGATGATGATGAGATAGTACAAGTAAGGTGTGACTCAGAGAAGGACTGTAGAGATGAGTTAAGATTATTACCTGAAGTAGTGCAGATAATGGCATTAAAGATATTGATGAATGATTTAAAAACCATTGAATTCTTTAAAAAATTAATATTGAGTAAATATTTGAGAATTGCCTCAGCCAGTTGAAGGGTGCTGTTCATACCATACCAGTATTGTTGGGTTGTTCTCAATATAGCTAATACTCTGTACTGTACTAAAATATGAGAAATAAAATACTGCATATTGTGTGTATTTTCTAGTCAGTCAGGCACTCAGGCCAATTTAATTTATTAAAGAAGCCACACCAAAATTCTTCACTGACTTGTTTTCTTAAACTTTTGTATCTTCACATGCCTGGCATAAGTGACATTCTAAAGCTTTTAGGAAATGATGTCAAATCTTCACAAATTGTGTTTCATACTTATCACTAACTAGTATGGTACTGTATGGGATTTAATTTTTCTCTAAATTTTAAAGTTCTGTTTCAAGGTTGAAATACTGTAATTTGTGGCTATAAGACCGTACCTGTACAGACCAGATAATTTTTAGAGTGAGTGTATATCATCCCGTACTGCTTAGCGGTATATATGTACAGCATATGGACAATATACATGTAATGTAGCTTAGAGCTAAGTCCAAGAGTTAAAATGTACATTCCTGTACTAAAAAAAAAATAATGAAATTTGGTATGTAATTTTCTCTGCTAATTATGAAGATGCCCTGTATTAGGAAGCTGAACTCCAAAATTGGTATTAAAAAATGAAGCCCTGCTATGATACAGAGTAATGAGCTCTTACCTCATCTACAGGCTGAAGCCCAGGTCTTGATCACATGTTTAAAGTTAGTTAAAAAGTTTTCTTTCAGTCCATGATTAAGTTAGTAAATCAGTCAAACAATCAGGACTGATGTTCATAGAATTGCTTATGTAGCTAGAATTGATTTGGCAAATCACAAGGGAAGAAAGAAACATGAGAGTTTGTAGGTAGATGAAGCCAATACTACTTGATGAATAAGAATCTAATTGGTGAAAATTTTAAGATCTAAAAAGTAAGATAAATGGATATTGTGAATCACTCGTGTCGTGAAAGAACCTTGAGCAACAATAAAAATATTATAAATAGAAAAAAATTAAATAAATAAATATTAGAGAGTAACGATGTAAATTATCAACGTGTACCCAAGAAGGAAACTTAGAGGACAGTGTAATTAACAAAATATAGAAGAATTTACTATTTACAACGAACAAAAAAAGGCATTTTGAATGGTAAGCAAAGATTAACTGAATTTGAAATAAGAATGAATTTCAGTGAACTAGACTAACATAGATGAAGATGCTCCTGCCAAATTTACTGTAAACAGAGGCTTGGTCTGATTAATGAATTTAGTAATAAGTTATTAATTGAAAAGTCTTAAAAGGGGTAATTTATTTTGTTAGGAGAAATAAAGAAGTTTCAATGCTACATGTCAGTAAAGCTGAATAAGTCGAAGCATAGACTCATTTAGCATGCACCAGGAGGAGGCTGGAGGCCTGTAGTTGACAACAGGGCTCTAAAAACATGTAAAGGCATGAACCCTCCTTGCTTTATCGATAAATTTACTAGAAAAAGAGGGATTCGACAGAAGGGCGTACAAGCCTCACCTACAAGAAAAGAGGAATTAGTGGATTCCTGACCCAGATGAAGTTACAGCCTCAAATTAAAGAAGCTACAAGTACAGAAATTGTCAGAGCTATTTTTCTTGGAACAAGAGTTGTGAACTCTTGGGATAATCTGCATAAGAGTGTTGTGACTGCACTGACTTTGAACTCACTTAAAACCTGACTTGACGAGCACTGGCGCAGGTACAGATACATTCTGGAGCCAGTACTTGCCAACAATGTGTAACAGAGATGTACCTGGTATGTAACTGATCACCCTGTGTCTATTGCTTAACAGCACTTTTATTTTATCCTCTTCACCACTGATTGACTCGTTAGTTGCTTTAGCAGTCAGTCATGTCTTTATTACACACTGTTGGTATGTACTCGCTCTAGAATGTATCTGTACCTGCTCCAGTGATGGTCAAGTCTGGTCTTGAATGAGTTCACACTCAGTAACGTCACAACACTCGCAGACTGTTCCAAGCGTTTACAATCTCACTCCCAAAAAAGTTTGCCCTAACAATTTTCTGAACTTGTGGCTTCTTCAACCTTGAGCTGTGACCTCTAGTGGAGTGGGCATCTGCCAGTTACAGGTATGAGCATTTGAGTAATGCCTTCTGAGAAGTTTATAAACTTCAATTAAGTCACCCCTTTCCCGCCTGTGGTATAAACTAGGCAAATGCAAGAGTTCCAAAATCTCTGGCACCACTCTGGTGACCATTCTTTGGACATTTTCAATCAACTGACAATCTCCAGCATGTTTCAGGGATGCTATGAAATGACAATACTGTACTCCAAATGGGGAAGCACCTCATTCTTGCAGAGCGTTACGAGGGAAGGGCCGTCTAGATATCTGAAAGACCTTCTTATAAGACCTACCAGCTTCGTTGCTTGATTCACCTTCTCACAATAGCCTGAGAACTTCAGTAGTTCTCAACATACACATCCCGGTCCTTTCCACATTCACTCTGCTGACCATGGTGAAGATAAAGTAAAGTTATAAAAAAGATTAAGTACATCTCGTGGCCCTAATCTTCACTTCTTGTGGCCTGGACCTCCACCTCTTGTGGCTCTGACCCCCACCTCTTGTGGCCCTGACCTCCACCTCTTGTGGCCCTGACCTCCACCTCTTGTGGCTCTGACCTCCACCGCTTGTGGCCCTGACCCCCACCTTTTGTGGTATTGACTTCCACCTCTTGTGGTTCTGACCTCCACCTCTTGGGGCTCTGACCTCCACCTCTTGTGGCCCAGACCTCCACCTCTTGTGGTCTTGACCTCCACCTCTTGTGGCTCTGACCTCCACTGCTTGTGGCTCTGACCTCCACCTCTTGTGGCCCTGACCCCCACCTCTTGTGGCCCTGACCCCCTCCTCTTGTGGCCTTATCCTCCACCTCCACGTTTTGCGGCCATGTACTCCACTTGCACCTTTTGTGGCCCCGTCTTCCACCTCCACGTCTCGTCTGGCTCTGACCTTACTCGATGGTGGATGGTATCCTTGTAAGCAGAATTCATCTGGCGGAACTCTTATACCAATGTTCTATATAACAATATCTCTGCAATACCTTTTGCTTTTTATTTCTATGAATTATAAGAATAATTTCAACGTAACAGTAACGTGAAATTTCCACGTTGATCATTATTTGCTCCAGTTAGTTCTCATTTCATACAGAGCTTTCTTAATAAGATCCATGAATTAGCCAAATTTTTAACATTTGAAAAATCCACAAAAAACAAATGTGTTGTCTCCCCATATAATTTCTAAACTAAAATACAGTATGCATACGAAGACTTTAGTTGTTGTAGCGCAATAATTCATAGTAACATCAACACCTCACATGCTCCGACACGGTTATTGAATCAGACACTGCATACATAGACAACTCCGTTAGTTTTTATCTCAGGTTGCTGTTAGTGATCTTAAAAGCAACGAATGCTATTCCAAGTTCTCACGTTTGGGAATATCGGGCCTGAGCAGCTGCAGTCGTCAATCGTTGAAAATAAACCACAAATGGGGAAGACGATTACCGTGTGTTGACAAGACGAAACAAGAAAACTAGACGTCTTTGAGCACCCCAGGCGACCACTTCATACGAACCAGTAAACCACCCAATTACCAAATTGCCTGTTTCAGTTATTTTCAACCATCGTGAAGTCTCCCCGCGTCTTGCCAGTTGTTCCTTTGACGTGAAACAGTTAGTGCCTGATCTCTGAAATTAACAAAGAAGATTTCACCAGCGGCGACAACTACTGTACATCTGTTAGAGACAAGACAACACTGGAGCAGGTTCAGGTACATTCAGGAACCGGTGCATGCCCAGTACTTGCCAACAGTGCGTAACAGAGACGTGACCGATCGCCCAAGTGGCTAACGAGCCGATCATTTGGTGAAGAGGATAAAAGTAAAAGTAAAAAAGCTCTGATGTTATGAAAAGGTATGTGTTACATCTTGTACAGTTTCATTCTTCAGTCACTATTCATTATTTCACTTGGACCCTATAGAACACTAGCACATGTTATAGACGTCATAGAAAAGTTGCCATCTTCCACCTTGGGGTACTGCAGCAGCGTTTTCAGTGATCGGTGAGTGAGAATGGTTGTAAAGTCGATAGGAAAAGAAGCGTGAGAAGGATATTATGACAGCTTAACATATGCAGCAGACTCTAGGGGAAGGCTTAAAGAAAGAGATGTCCTGGCATTTGAACTCCCATGATCCGCACGAAATTTCAAGAAACGAATAATCGACAAATGGCCGTCGATTTTGTACTCCCACGTTGAAATGTACTGTACTACTTACTATACCTATTTTCACAAACCCGTGTAGTAAGGAGCAGCTGATAAACCTCAAAAATCTTGACTTAAGTTAACTGCTATGAGAAATTTGACAGTGGGTAGGTTAAGGAGGTTCTGGTGAAGGAGTTCACTGAAAAACGGCTAGGATCACAAAGGTAGTTTCACGGTTCACTGTAGCCAAATTATTTTGATTCAATAATTGTAAATCTTTACAACAATCAGACGGTTTAGACCTTTCATTCCTAGGCGCTCACTTCTTTCTTCTCTCGGTGCTGTATTGAACGTTCGTATGATCGTATCGTTTTCCCCTACTTCCGTGGATTCATAGCTTAGATTCCTTGAACGAGTCCATTCAGAACTTAAGTATCACAAAATCAAAAAGCATAGTAACATCGAAATTAAAAGATCACTGTCAGTTTTGTCAGATCAAAGGGCTGGCGAAGGTTTGCGTGAGGATTGCATGTTTAGAGCTTAAAACCTGTAAAGTCTAAACTATACCCGATAGTTTAGAAGCACCCCTGGCATTCCTCTCACAACGGTAACTACTGGCTTTTCTCAACAAATGATTTTGACCGCATAGTTTTATACTATGTTAGGCTTGCCGCTCCCAGGGCTTAATTAATTAAATGAAAACAAATACCGAAAGTTTAATTAGTAAACTCATGAAGATAAAATTGATTTTCTTTTAACTTGGTAGGACTCTTCCTTATTCTTTTTCATTCATACAAGAGTTCGTGTAACAATGAAGGTGGCCAAGTGTGCTGATGATGTTCTAGATCACCCATTCAACAACTAATGGGTTACTCCACCCCTTGGCGGGATGCCTTAGGATTGTTCCACCATCACGAAGTATACGAGGTCAAGACCGTCACCTGTGAAGAACTGCTTTAGTAGGACGCAATCTGTGCAGCATAGCAGTACGATATGGGAACGTGGAATGAGATTGTAGGTTAAATAATTAAGCTATAAAATTAAAACAAAGAACACTCAACTGAGTCTGAAACAGAAAATTCAACTGTATGTAAAATTTCGATTCTTGTGTATATACAGGCAGAAAGAGAGCTGAAACATTTCCCGTCCATGGAAATACTTGGGCATCTAAACAAAAATGTTAACATGTTTAAAACCTATATAAATACAGTATATTGCATATGCTCCCACTAGGCCTAAAATACTTAACTGTAAAACAGAAGATACATTATTATTATTATATAAAGATCAAAGTAAAAAACAGTTTGAAGATGCATGCACGTCATTATTAAAATAAATATAAAAAATAAATAAAAAATTTCATCCGCTACGCTGACTGTAGCTACACTACAGCAAGGTCCAAGAAGTTGTAGTGGGGGAACATGGCGAGCACATCGAGCCCACCCTGCTGGGAGGCCATAAGACCCCCAGAATTTTTTTTTAAATCTCACCAATGTCATAGACATTATGAGTTCATTTTGAAGCCATGTGCACTTGCTATTAGGAGATATTCTGGAGTCAATAGTAATTACATTTTACTATACAAAAACGCCCGAGCACTATACTGCATTAAAGAAAAAGTATTGGAATTTTCTGATAAAACGGGGGCATCCGGACCCCCAGGACACTAACCCCCGGGATCCTTCATTGTACAGTACTTGAAATGTAATCCTGCAAACGTATTTGAGAATTGGTAACGAAGATATTATGTATGCAGATGACATCACTCAAATAACAACACACCAAGGAAAATCGCCAGCACTACAGGCCGACAACACCAGGCGGGAATTAGAAAGGGTAAATAATTACGAAAAACAATGTAAAATCCAAACCAGTCTCCCGAAATTCACAGTGATACCCTTATGCAGAAGGAAAACCCATCCACTAGTAACCAATAATGCCCAGATAGAATACAAAAGCAGAGGGACCCTCCTGGGCCTGCATATATCCAAGACAGGTTACTCCCATCATGTCCACACCAGGAAGGAAAAAGCAAGAAGAGAGCTGAGAAAACTATACCGCTTTAAAGAGCTTCCTGAGAAAATAAAACTCCGCCTGGTGACATCATTTATCACACCGATATTAACTTACTCAGCAATACCTCTTCATACTATGAGCACCACTCAAACATTAAAATTACAGGTGGTTCAAAATGAAGCCCTAAGATTCGTCACAGGCGAAAGATACCCTTTCACCAGAACCACAGCCGAGATACATAGAGACCTGAGAATGAAACTCATCAACCAGCAGCTGCACACCCTGGCCAGCAGAATCTGGCAAAAGATAGAACGATCAGAGCAAGAACTCCTTCAAAGACTCCCACCAGATAACGACAGCAACCATACATGGTTCCCAAAAAGTTACCAAATCTCAAAAGGTCCATTACCACCCCCGATCTACACGGCCAGGCAATAGATTGTAGTGGATCTCTCCCCTACAACTGCGTATCCGCATTCCAATGCAACAGTAGCCTAGCAACCAGCGAGCTGCTCGGGGGGGGGGGTCACCACCTACGTCTACCCAAGCAACGGAGTCAAGAAACCGGCGAGTTCCCACGGGTTTACTTCCAGCTGCTGTGTATATAAGCTCTCAGTCTCTCCATTGAGATTCATTCTGCCCTACGTTCCTGAACACGCAACACCTCCTCCAAGCAATCTCCTCGCTGTCCAGCTCTCATTCAACCTGGAGGACAACAACACGCAACATCTCCTCTAACGAAGCTCCTGCACAGATACCTCCTAAAACACGCTACTCACTGAACGTGTCTTCTGAGCAAGCTCCTCACCACACGGCATCTCCAGCACCAGACTGTCTTGTATATAATATATTTTATATAATAAAACCACCACCTAGAGTTTCCATCCATCCCATCCTGAGTGCTAGACAATCTATCACGAAACCCTACAATTGGTGACCCCTGGAAAAACGCACTCACACAGGATGGAGGAGGAACGGATCTCTCTACCGACTTTCAACCACAACGTCGAGGACTGGTTAGATCATGTGAAAGCAATCCTCATCAGCTCACAAGCTACTGACGAGCAAAAGTACGGTGCCCTGCTCTCCTTGCCCACGGAAGTCGCCATGCATGTATCACGGACTACTTCCAACCCTCCAGAGAGCAACAAATTCGCCACCCTGCGGGACGCCTTAAAAATGCTTTACCAACGGACCCGCCCCAGTCTCCTGCAGAACCTATCTTCTATCTCCCTTGGAAACTCAACTCCGGGACTTCTCTGGGAGGAGATGTGTAGGCTGAACTCCCGGCACGCAGACAGACTTCCCGAACCTATCCTGCGCCAGCTTCACGCACAAAAGCTTCCCACACAAGTACGTATCACTCTGTCCGCAGGAGATTACTCGTCGACACCTGAACTTTATGGTCCGACTAATTACCCAAATGTAGCCGCAATGAAGTCAAATAATGGTCCTACATGAATAAATCGGACTGCCAACCATTTCTCGAATAGTATTTGGTGTCACAAAGTCACAAAAAATTGGAAAACTTAATTTAAACTGAGTTAATAGATCGCGTGCATGTACCGAGGGAGCGAGTAATTACCCAAATGTACCCAAATGTAGTCGCAATGAAGTCAAATGATGGTCCTACAAGCGTAAATCGGGCTGTGAATCACTTATCGATTATTATTTAGTGTCATAAAGTCACAAAAAATTGGTAAACTTAATTTAATCTGCGTTGTGTTAGGTTAGGTTAGGTACATGCACTCGATCTATTAACTCAGATTAAATTAAGTTTACCACTTCGTGACACCAAATACCAGTCGAGAAGTGATTGGCAGTCCGATTTATTCATGTAGGACCATTATTTGACTTCATTGACACCATTTGGGTAATTATACCAGATCTATTCAGAGTTTACCATTTTTTCGTGACTTCGTGACACCAAATACTATTCGAGAAATGGTTGGCAGTCCGATTTATTCATGTAGGACCATTATTTGACTTCATTGCGGCTACATTTGGGTAATTAGTCGGACCCGAACTTTACGCAACCGCTGCAGATAGAATATTCAACGAATGCGCGGCTGCGTGCCTGGCGGCCGTGGACAACCCAACGACCACACCAGTATTTACCTCCGAACATTTATGCAGGATAATAAGAATTTACGCGGTGTATCATAACATGTAATCAGGTAACATTAGGTAAATAAGGTAAATTGCTCTGAGTTTAGCTATGAGCCTAGTCGCGGATTCTTAAAGGTTCGTAAGATGAATCAGCCTCCTAACTGAAGGTACGTAATATAGGAGTGCACCGAAGTAAGTGGCTCAAGTTAAATAACAAATTATCACAAAAGAAATTAAATATATAGACCTAGCATTAGAATTATAGAGACTGGAAGTAGAGATAAGTTCACCTGCCAAGAGATAGAATGAAGGTAGAGACTCCGAGTCTGTTTTTCATTATATTTCTAACAATTCATCCTGGTTGTATTTAACAAGTAGATTACAATGGATCATATCATAAGAGTCATAAGCATTTTTTTACTAATATCCGTAGATCATTGATCTCATTGCGTTTATACAGTATTGTACTTTATGTTTTAGACTGTCTGCAACTGGGTGATCACGAGGAGGTGAGTAATATAGAGAGACCGTGTCCATCCCACGGCTTTGCTCTTACACAAGAATATGAATTAGCGTCATTTTTCAATTAGTGTCTCGCAAGCCGGTCCGGGAGGCTCACATTGCACCCGGACATTGCAGAACCTGTTGATGCAATGTGGTAGTCCAGGCATCTTTTTTGTTAAACATTTGTCCACAAAGTGTATTGTATATGTTATCCTAAAGGAATTTTTGACTTCTGTATATATACATTTAATGCTGAAGCATAATGTTTTTATGTATAAACTTTCCTTCTTTGAGAGATTCAAATGATCGCGCCATGTGTTGAGTTGGAGTTTCTTGTATCATTAACCTAAACTTCTTTACTTTCAATAAAATGCTGTCCATTGTGAGCCTTCCCAGAGAGCTAGAAATTTACCATTCATAAAAAGACCTTGTCGAGTTATTTAACACTGTATAACAGGGTAGCTAACGTTATAACGAAGTCGTTTCTTAATGAATAATATTCAAGGATCATATTTACTTTCCGCTGAATAATAGTCATAGAAAAAACAAGAACCACCTCGCTATATATACTACTTTAGCACTGCATACTTAAACAATAAACTGCTATGATATGTTTCATAATTTCGAGAGTTATAAAGTTTTATTGAGGGATTGTCGGTGACACTTGGACCAGCAGCGACCCTGCCCATCCCACTTGCCGCACGTTCCAATACTCTCTCTCCTGTCACTACTGCCATCCATTATCTGTCAACAATTCTTAAAATACTAGAATTTGTTGATTGAAATAAATCTCACCCAAAGGTGTAAATAATTTAAAAGTATTGGTGTAATTTTATTCAGGAGGAAGAAAAATCTTCGGTTGATTTAAAAGAAGTTGTTGTACGATGACGAGTGGTTTGTTATTTTGCCTGGGGTGCGCTAGTCGTCACTTGACGTTCCATATATGTTTTCTAGCTTAGGATTTTACTTTAAGAATTAACCCTATACTTGATGTCTCTGCGGTTGATTTACCGAAACAACTGTGCGTTATGAACACCAAAGCTTACACGTATCGAAAGGTGAGTGTTATATAAGATGTAGTTTGTGTAGATCAGCATAAATGTGGAGTGAAGTTGTGGGTCGTCACCAGCTGTTGGGACGACCACCGCTGCCAGTTGGCAACTCTGCTCTCTACATGGCCTTGTAATTCTCACTAATACTCCCCCGTTCCTCCCCATCCCGTGCCGGTACCTCCACAAGCACCCACACCGCCAGATTTTATCGTGGGTTAATGGAATTTGGTGTTAAATGTCGGTGGCAGGGGCGTAAATGGGAGGGGACGGGTGTAATAGGTGGTGCAGGAGGGACCACCGCAGGCCCCTAGGAATATAGGCTTATAGCCTGCACCGGCCTGCCCATTGCTGATAACATCTCCATAGCTGACACTTGTCCTGCACTGTCAGAGACGGGTGGGGCTGTCCCCTCCCCAAAGGCAGTCCCCCACCCCACCATATTAGGGGGGGGGGGGAATTTTTGGATGGGTACAGTATAGGTAATTATTTAGATTATTATGAGGGGAAAATGTTAGGGGTGTTAGTGAAGGACATAGAATTCTTGTATGGTGAAGGGGAGGGCTGATGTGAGGGGAGAGGTGCTGGTAAGGTCAGGAAGTGGACAAGGTTGACCTTCAGCTCTGGTATTTGTTTTTTATAACCATAATCTTGTATAGTAATGTCACTTGATCTTACTGTACTGTGAGTTGGCCCTCCGCTGTGTCACTGGTCAAGGAAGGTGATTACCCTTCCCTTATACTGTACTAAAGTGTCCCAGTACTTCCTAACTCATGTAGGCCTAATATTCAGTGGCATATGTTCAGTCTTGTTTGAGTCACTAAAATTTGGCTCTTCACATCCAGGTTTGCTAAGATAAACAAGTTAATAGATATTTTGGCTACTAGACATTAAGGAAATGTAATTTTTTTATTGTGCTAGTTGGTATTGTCTTTATATATCACATGTGGGGTGATTGTCACAGAGATCACTGGAAAGTACCTGCTGTTGCATTCAGCCATTTTGTTGCTTGTATTATTTTGGTTTTATTTTGTTTAGTTCTCATGAAACGTGAAAATGGACTAAACAAAATGCAAGTTTTCTAATAAATCACAATATTTATGCTTTGAGGACATATGGTACCGGGTATATCTTGTGTACAATACCATAAGTAGTTTGAAGATTCATGTCAAAAAATTTCATTGTAAAAGTACGAAGACAAAACAGCATTCAACCCATATATAAACTGCATTTCATATTGGGTTCATCATTGTTTTATCTTTATATATTATATTGAAAAGATAAAACTTTGAAATGAAACTTCTTACTTTACGTTAACCTCATCACCACTGATCGGCATGTTAGGCGCTGGGGCGGTTGGTTTCATTTCTGTTAGGCACTGTTGGCAAGTACTGTGCTGTGCTGGGCAAATTACATACACTAGTAAGAAATGTATCCTGAGAACATAAATGTTGAGATTAATGAGACCCTTTCTGTTGGGTTTACTGTAAGTCATTTTCATATTTCAGGAATACAGATTTTGCGGTAGAGGTAGGAAACATTTAGTTTGTAAGTGCCTTAAATCACAGGTGCAAAACCTCTCCCATTACCGAATGACTTTTACAAACTGTAGTATGCAGACCATATGCAGTGTCTTTCTAATAAGTAGGAAGTCATTGAAATCATAAATTGTTGTACCCTGTATTTACTGGTAGTTATAGCTTTACACATTTTTTTTTTAATTGAATATGAGTGAGATGATGTAAAAAAGTTTACTTTGAAGAAAACTTTATTTTAGTGAGTTTGTCATAATTTTGTGATAATGAAATTTGATAAAGATTTGTATTTATGCACATAGCGTTGTGTACATTACTGTATCTTAAAATGGTTCTGTTAATGGGTATCTGCTTAGCTTTTCAAGATCTTTAGTTATGTGGTTATTTACTTTTTTTTTTTATTAACTTCGGTATCACCTTCAAAATACAGACAGTCCCCCGGGTTAAGAATGAGTTCCGTTTCTGGGGATGTTCTTAAGTCGAAAATGTATATAAGTTGAAACACATGCTATGTGCATACCTGGTACCTTACTTACAGAACAACGTTTAAAATCCCATTACAGTACATCATAGCCCAAGTCCTTATATACATCTGAATTCACTTAATTTAAGAGGACAAAAGAAGAAACACAATGACAAAATACATCAAATGAAAGTAAAAAAGAAGTCATCAGGTAAATAAAATACCTGTACCTTGTTCGTATTGGTGGATGTTGGTAAGTCGGATGTTCCAAACCAGGGGACTGCCTGTATGCCCAAATTTCAATATTATATACTTTCTTATACAGTAAATCCTTAATATATGGGAGGGGTGCGTTCTTGAAAACCCTCGCACAAACCAAAATCGCATCTATCAAATGCCTAGTTAAATGGGAAAAAAGTAGGGTGCGTTCCATAACCCCAAATAAAAATGTTCCATACCCATTTTTAACAAAATTTCAAGACAAATTCTAAAACAGATCAATGCAATATTTTTAAAATAATAGATAAAGTGAGGGTACAGTGGACTTAACAATAACAGCAGATACATCAACTTGGGTAGACGAGATGATGGAGGTGGCGGTAGAGGTTTCACATAGTGGGTGATGGTGTTGGAGTGACATCTGCAGTCAATATCAGGGTTAGAATCCATATCAGAGAGTGTGACATCTCACATTAGGCTGAATTTTGCTCGAATTAATTGAATTCCTGGTAGAAATAGAGTCTTCACCTATGAGTGAATTCATATACTGTATGCTGAACTCGCATATATTGAGGACTTTATGGTAGTGCTGTACTGTATTCTGACCAGTTTCCTTCAGTGTATGACTAAATAGACATACAATATAAAGAAGCTAAAAACTTAATACCATACTGGTAGCTCCCTACAAAACCCTGCAAAGTGGGTGTAGGGCAATGCTTCCTTGGGGTGACAATAAGATGTATCACAACAGATCTGTCAGGGAAATTAACAAATCATACTGGTAGTTTAGGGTGCCACCAACATCCCTGCCACCAACATCCCTGCCACATGCTGGTACGGTAGTGAAGGAAACATGACTAAGAGATGGAGCTTTATTCCTAATGTTTTGTCAGAAGTCTTCTTCAAAGGAATGCACACAGTAGGGGTTACTGCTGTTTATACATAACAGTAACCCCTATTGTTCATATCCCTTCCACAGTTCATCCATGGCAAAATTCTTAAGGGGAAATTGTTGGGACAAATTCCCACAGAATCTCCTAGACTTTACCCCTTTTTTGAGATGGAATAGCTAAGGTATGGTACTCTTATTGCAAACTCTTGATTTTAACCATTTTGTAACTAAATAGATAAGTATAAGGCAATCATCGTCATAATTTTGACTGGATGCTTCAGTTATCAGTCAGAGCTCATATTGTGACGACCTTGGTATTCTGGGGGTTTGTGAGGATTTTGTCTTGATATGATGTTAGTAAGCTGATAAGGATGAGTATTGCAGTTCCACTCTTCCTGTTTGACACTTTGCATTAATACTGTACAATACAGTACATGTATTTCTTTACATAAATGTCTATAACGACTCCATGAACTTAATAGTGGTTTGCAACCTATAGGGTTTTCACTAAAACATTTGTTTGAATGCATGTATTGGTAACAGATCCAGAGGGAATTTAAGGAAAAATAGTCTAAATTTAAGTTGGAAACACTGAATAAAGTAGGCCATGGCCAATAGTCCTTTCATGCTCCTGGATAAATATTTCCCCAGTTGGTACCTTACTAATTAACCCCAAATTTTGTTAGTGAATATTGAAAACTGGAAGGAAATAACATGTACTGTACAAAGGGTTTTTGGTCTGATAATCCACAACTTATCACTCACCCCTATCATTATACAGTACAGTATTCTGTATCTTGTTCAGTCTGTCTCATGATGTGTAATGACTTCACTTGTAACCAAAGTGGGTGATATCATTTATAAGAGATCTGATTCAGTCATGAAAGTAGGTGTTTAGACTCCCCCTGATGAGCTTTATGTGCAGCATATTGGTCCCTGGTTTCCTTTTCTCTACTTTCCCACTCCACTTTTGCTACATCATCATAAAATTTGAGCCACCCACTAGAAAAGGCTGGCTTCTGGCCTGTGACCTGTAACTGTAGGAAGTTTGAAGCACTTAGTAATATACTCAAGTTTGGCAGTAGTACTCTGTACAATAGTTTGTTTCTGCTAAAATTGCAAATAGATTAGCTACAGTAGCTAGTTTAGTGTTGGTTTTTGATGACCTACTATAGAGCTGAAGGCAGGGGGCTACAGCCTACTTGCCATTTACTAAGTAGATTCTGATAATTTATCCTTGTTCAGGGGGTTCCTGGGGCTCTGGATCCCCCCTTTTCATCAGAAAATTACAAAACTTTTTCTTTGATGCAGTACAGTACTGTATTGTACTCAGACATTTTTGTGTAGTTAAAAGTAATTACTATTGGCATCAGAATATCTAACATCAAGTGCACTTGGCTTCCAAATGGCCTAAAAATGTCCATAATAGTGGTCAAATTTCCCCAAAAATTCTGGGGTGGCTTACAGTGCCCCCCCCCCCCTTCCAAATAAAAAAAAAAAAAAACTGGATGGGCGCACTGTGCTCGCCATGTTCCCCACCCTCAACTTCTTGGAACCCCCTTCTTTTGATAATCCTGGATCTGCCCCTGTTGTTCCCCAGCTGAATTTACAATCCAGGCATAAAAATTAATATTTCATTGTATTTTTGTACAATAAGCCCTCGTATAACATTGGCCCGCTTAACGTTGTTTCGGGACTACGTCGCTAATCTTTAGATACCAAAATTTCGTTTAACGTTCCGATGACTCGGTACAACGTCGTTTTGCGTCGTCCCAAACTACTTTTTACGGCGCATCACCCCTTCTCATCTGGTCGCGCTACGCTCTCTCGGCAGCCACAGTCTCACTGACTTTCCACTCTCCTCCTCTCCCGCCCTCCTCTTCCGTTCCCACCCTCCTGCCATCAGCCTCCTTCGCTTCACTACCCTCCACACACTCGCTCTACCACCTCTGCCCATCGGTGAATACCAATACTGTACAAATTTAGTAGTTGTATATGTATGCACTATTTTCTATAGAAATGGCAATGATTTTCTGTATACGTATGTAATGTATTTCATGGGCAAAGGAAGGCTCAGGAATGTAACTCCCGCATTTTATATATTTCTTATGGGGAAAATTGATCCGCTTAACGTTATTTCGTATAATTTCGCATTTTTAGGAACGTAGCCCCAACATTAAGCGAGGACTTACTGTATTTTCATCTTTTTTCATGATTCTAAGTTACAGTACAGTACAGTACTTCCTTTGGACAATAGACATGACCACCACCAGTACAGAAGCTACTGTGGATCCCCCCCTTTTTTTTTGCTGAGGTTGATTACCTTTTACTTTACCTTTATCCTCTACACCACTGATCGGCTCATTCAGTGTGCTTCTTCCTTCTCTTAAAAGCAATCTGAATGGATTCCTCAGTGCTGTACAATAATTCCTATTTGGTGTAAATTAAGTCTTAAGCTACCATATACTGTACTGATTATGTTACAGTACGTACAGTATTTGGTTATGAGAAAATACGTATGGTATATTACTGAACTAGTGTTACTGTAAATCCTTCATCATCATGTTTTACAAAACTTCATTTCAACTGTGCTGTTGGCTCTCTTTACTGGATACAGAGTGGTACTCTTATGTACATATTGTGTGGTTATTGTAGTTATGAAGAATTTATTGTTGGTAATTTTAGGTACCAGAGTAAAAATGATAGATTCCTAAAAACTGTAGTTTGACTTCTGTTAGTGACTGGAAGTACATTACAGTACAGTACAGTACAGTACAGTACACCGTATTTTACAGCATAACTATAAGATGCATGGTCATATACTGTAAGACACATCCCCCATTTGAGCTGGGAATATTTAGGATTTTTTTTTATGTATTTAAACATTTAAAGTTTACTCCTACTAATATGAAACATGATACAGCAAGTGTGTGGCTAATAGTATAGCTTAATCTTTCCCCCCCTGTGGCCAGTGTTCTTAAAATGAACGTAAAATACCATAAACTCAACGTGTTAGCACTGTTCTTGTTGATATGTTGTTACCAAATTGTTGTTTTGATCATTACTCTTTGTATTGTACTAAGGTGTCCATACTCCGGTAAACACTGCAGAAACACGAATACCTGTACAGTACTAGTCTTCGTTGTGCGCTGATAGATGACGTAATGTGCTAGTGAGACTAAAGAGCGATTGGTGATGGCTGTCGGCGTTATTCACTGTTATCATCATAATTTCAAGTTTCTTTGAAAATCTAAAGGATGGTTCCTAATAGAAATAATAAGATAAATGTGACAGGTGTGACATTAATAGATATTAACCCTTGTAAGAGTTCAAAAACGGTTACTGATTAGCTCTGAAGAGTTGGGTGCTGTACAGATGATAATTGTCTCAGGTTATCCAGCTTTAATATTTACAATAATTAAATTTTTATTCTGGTGTTGGGATAAGTAAATTTAACCTACTGAAGACAGCATCTCTGGGATTTATGAGCCTGCAGGGAACCCTCAATTTTACATATTGGATGCAGGGTGATTTATTTCGCCATTTTTTAGGAAAAAGTGCATCTTATATGCCATAAAATACAGTACTGTACTTGTAACATGTACAGTATTAGGTTCAGTGCTCTCATTGTGGGTCATGTGACCTTCATTCACATCTTACTCAAGTTTCTCTCAGTAGAGGCATTTAAAGCAGTGGATGCTGACTCATTGAGGACTTATAGCACACACTGCATATATCAACACATTTCACTTAATCATGCTAGCACACTTGACTTCAGTTTGCTATACCATATTTGCTCCCATGATGTCACTCAAGTATATCTACCAGTATTGTACTGTACTCACTCACTTATACACAACACCTTGGCTCTTTCCTGGAAGATTTAACCAGTCATGTTTCCTTGAACTTAACTTTTCTGTTCTTTAATATGTAGCTCAGGATCGTCTCCACTGCTTCACTTAGATATAAATTTGTTTTTCCATGTACAGTACTTCTCATAGTTACAGATTTCTCTCTCCATATTCTTCCTTTAACTACCTGCATAAATTTATTTTTCCATGTGATTCACTTAACAGATTTCTCTATATGTACATATGCTTCACTTAACAATAAACTTGTATGTTCATATGCTTCACTTAACAAAGTCCAGGCTTAACCAACTCTGAAATATGTTCAAGTACTGTACTGTACTTTACATTCAAAAGCCCTTTTATGGCCAGAGCTTGCCATCAGTGCTCAACAGAGAACTGATTGACCACCTAACCATCTATTAAGCTGACAAGTGACGAGGAGGAGGATAGCCATGTTTCACTCAGTTTTTACTAATTTAATTTTCATATGCTGTGATAATTGTTAGGCACTTTTTAAAGAGTTGTTCATGAAGTTGCAACTTTTATGCTACTTGCTAAGGTGGTTGACATTTAACTTTTCATAAGAATGTACTGTATTACAGGTACAGGGTTTTGACTGTAGTTAATGGGTTTTTTATTAATGTAGGGGGCTCTTGTGGCTGTTCTTTGGCTCAAATTTACATTTTAAGCATTCCTCCTTCAGGACAAGCGACTTTATTGTGTTAATTTTCTTTTACAGTTATTATAGACATCCTCTGTTACTTGTCTGATAAACGTTGATAGCTATACCGTCAGAAACTTTTAGATACCTGTACTGTACTGTCTTGAGTCCCTCCACTTCTCTCTCTCTCTTGTTTTATTTGTTTGTTTATTCTGATGCATTTGGGGTGTAGGTAGACTTTTAGCCACAAGACAGACACCAATAACCCACCACAATGAAATCAGTCAGTGACTTGCTGCAAACCTTCCAAAAATATGCCTTGATATGAAATTTGTATAGTTAAGTGCTTTTCTGACAAAAAATTTACCTTATTTACCTAATGGCCACTTTGTAGAGGTGGCGATGGCAAGGGAAAGAGACCAGTGGCCTGTGTAGGATCCTTCCATTGTTCTTGATAATTTTGTCTAGAGCTATTTTGAAGTTTGTAATTTTAGTCGACTCATTATTTGTACAATCAGTCCTTGAGTTATGACTGTCCGACTTAGGATCATCCACACTTATCGATGGGATCCCAATACTGTACAGTACTGTACATCTATCTAAAAATATTTTTTTTTAAATTAATTTTTTTATTATTTTCATTATTCTATACATCACTATACAGTACTGTATTTATAAAATTTACTTTATTTGTTGTGTCTGTTATATTATTATATTACAGTGAACCCTCACTTTACGCGGTCAATTGAACCCACGGCGGCCCGCGTAAAGTGAGAAACGCGTAAAGTGAACAACATAACATATGGGATTAATTTAAATAGAGACCGGGCCGACCCCCAAACTCCACTTTTTCAGACAATTCCTACGTTGTAGTAAAAATAACTTCTTAATTTTATAATGGTATGCACACACAATTAATAATTAAGAGAAATATCAATAATATTCGGTTTTTTAACACTTACATTAGTAGAAAAGATGGCTGGGCACACGGGGATGGGGGGTTGGTTCCGAGGCAGAGGGCAGATTATTGGCCCTCACCTGTATCACTTGTATCAATTGTATCACTATCCACCACAGAGGCTTGCAGGGCCTCTTTGTCAAACCCCTCAAAGTCCATATAAGTCCATATCCTCACTATCATTATCACTGACTTGGGCCGGCTGTGGTGGGTGGCGGTTGAAGAACTCGGTAATGTTTTGATGACTGGGCGACCTTGTGCGCACCCTGCTCGCGCCGCTCTCCGCGTAAAAGGGTACACACACCGCGGAAAGTGAGCATTCCGGTTTCGGCAGGGTACCGCGTAAACGTGGAAACGCGTAAAGTGGGACCGCGTAAAGCGAGGGTTGACTGTATTGATTTTTGGATGGACAGGGGTGTGCTTTAACCTATCCTAAATTATGGAATTACACTGTTCTGATTTAGGAACAATCGATTTATGATTAGGGTCCTCGAACGTATTCCTGTCGTAAGACGGGGACTGCCTGTAAAGAATTTTTTAAGTACAGGAGGCCTCATATCTACTTAGGCCACAATGCCACTTCCTCTCATAATGCTGCAGTGCTCAATTCATATCTCACTTTATACAGTATCACTGAAAGATTTTTGTCCACTTCATCTATGGTAAATTTTCTATACTGTACTGTACAGTACTGGGGTGGATAATTTTGAAATAATTTGATAAGGTGACTGTTTCTTCAAATTCACCTAAACTGTTTGTTTTCAATTAGAATGAAGAGGGAATTTTACACACATGAAAACATTAACTTGGGTTAATGCCAGCGCTGGATTTGCTCGTCCTGTATGGTTTGATGTTTTTACTTACAGGGGTATTTTATTTTTTAGTTATTTATTCTTCCTGCTGTCACTTGTTTGTCAGTACAGTATGTGGGTTTGTGCATATCATCACACATGGTAATTACAGTTATGAAAGTAATAAATACTGTAGGTGGTTCCATTCATCATTATGAACATATATACCTGTATCAGGTATCACATAGTAGCACCTGCAGGGTTTGGTGTTGGCTAGGCTGGTTTCACACTAGCTATAAATTTTTGCCCCACATCTATGGCTAACTGACCCTTATGATTTTTCATTCGATCTGTACAGTATTCTTCCGAAGACTTGAAACTCGGAGAGGGGCTAGAATATTCTTAAGTTGTAGTCGTAACATGATTTGATGTGATGTACCTTAGCTTTTGGGAACTTTTCGTCCAGATCTCAAAAATGGCTCTACTCCTGTATACCAATACTTGAAGTGATTTTATAAATATATACAGTATACAGCACATGCTGTACTGTATATCAGAAAACCCTCCATTTCCAGTCTCCAAGTTTGTAATTTTGTCATACCTGTACAGTGATGAAACAATTTAGACCATAATTTCCCTTTCTGTGTCACCCGCTTCAATATTAAGTACTGTACAGTATTGTGGATGATATCTGGTGTTATGGAAGAAAAATGTGATACAGTGCTGCACAGGCAATTCAATTTCTGCAGAAAAATTCTTTGTACCACAAATGATGTCAAAGAGAAAATTTGAAAATTTTATTGCAGGACATAAGTTATGAAAAAGGTTTGAACCTGGAATAAGAAAAGGAGAAAATGATAATTAATTGAGAACCAGTGTCAAAGTTCCTCCCTGCAGTTGTAGACACATCCATCACAGGCACCAACCAGTACAGTATCTCTTTTGTGACCGGGTTCATCTTTTATCTCCCAGCATCACCTTTATTACTTGCTACAATGACTTCTAAACAAGTTAAGATGCCTTCTACACCTACTGTACCTCAGTAGAGAGAGGAAGCAAAGCACCGAAACTGTCAATGAGGAAGTTAAAATTTTAGACGAGTTAATGGCTGGGTCCATCACCACCCTGGATTGGGTGAGTGTTAATTATCTCTTAAGTGCATGTTTTTTTTGTGATAGCTTTAAATATATTTTACATTTAAACATGTTTCTATTTTAATATTTACCAAAATGGGGTAATTACTTGCTTCTACAGTATAGTTAATTTACACTGTAGTTTGTTTGGAGTGCAGATATTCAGGGTCCTGACTACTTCCCATTCAAGTGTTCTCCAGGTATAAATACTGTACATACTTGCACCCCTGACCAAGGTTACATATTCCTTGTGAGCGCCTCTTACAATTTAATACTATCAAGCACTGTAACTACTTGTTTTATGGTACAGTACTCAGCTGTTTTAGATATACAGTATACAGTACTGTAATACTCATATTTTTTCTTCCTCCACGGTCCCCTTAAACTCATTGCTTAAGGGCTCCTTACAATTCATTACGCAATTACCATAACACACTGGAGTGCACACTACCAAGGCCACTTGTATTGACATTAAACATAACTCCCCTGACTGTAATACACACCCATCTACCCTGCTGAACTTTCAAAACTAGGTTAATTGTTTGTTACACTGTTGGTATCGTCCCATCATTCACATACACAGGAAAACATTCATATATTGACTGCACCTTTTCATCTTTGGTTTCAGATAGTATCTGTCATTTTTGAGTCTCACCTTTGATATATCTGCAGGTCTTTATCTGGGTTTTAATAATGCTAGAGAATGATCTTACTGGAAATAAGCATCTTTGGGCTTTGTCTGCTAACCTTGGTCGAATCAACTTAGTTTGCCATTTTTTGTATACCGTACACTCCTTGCACTGTTTAGGTACTGTACAGGTATGTTATTTGTATACCTGCACTGGAATTTTGCAGTCCTGTCCACAAACGGTTAAATTCTCCCATTTTAACTTACATTTAGTTTGCAAAGTAATAACTATATACGTACTGTAAATACCATAAGATAATAATGGTAATAATAATAATAATATTAGCTGTGTTTTTTTGTTTTGTTTTTTCTCAAACTACCAAACAGGGAGGTACTACCGCCTGGGAAAATATTGGAAGCATAATGTGTTGTCTAATGGTAGACCCCGCTGCCATATGGCATCACGAGAATTGTGACCCAGTCCCAGGTTGCTGAACTGACTTTCTGCCTCATTTACACACAATTGCAGGGTCTCAATTGTTTCTCTTACTTTGACAACACAACATACAGTACATACAGGGGTATATAATTTCTCACTCTTGATATATTTTTCTTAACTTTGTATTTATTTATGGCTCTTTATTATTATTATTATTATTATTATTATTATTATTATTATTATTATTATTGTTTTTATTATTATTACGTATTATTATTATTATTATTATTATTATTATTTATAATTTTTATAAATTTGTATTAATTTTATTACTACGTATTATTATTTTCATTATTATCATCATCGTCGTCATCATTATTATTATTATTATTTTATTGTATTTTCGCCCACCAGGCCTTGATGTGGGTCTTTAAGAAGTACCTGTGCCCGGGTGAGCTAATGCCGTAAAAAAAAAATAAAAAAGTTAGCATAATGTGGATACAGTATAGTAGTCGTGAGAGAGGGTTCATATGTCGTATGTCCAGAAAGTCCCGCTTTGATTTCAAACATTTATAATGTGCAAACGGCATAAGATATTAAAATGCTGTTTTTTTGCATTTGCTTTGGTGAAAAATAAAACTTGAATACACTGTAGTTACTCTTTCAAATGCAAAAAACTGCATTTCAATATTTTATGCCGCTTGCACATTATAAATGTTTGAAATCAAAGCGGGACTTTGTGGGCACACTGTACTGTGCAGTACTGTGAATTTATAAGACAGTGTAGTAGTATGAGGCAACATCATTGTGTGCAGAGAACACATTTAAAGAGCGAAACATTTCTCTCAATCTCTTGCTCTCTTCCAAATGATACATCAGTTGGCATCTTCTACTGTTTGCAACTCATTAATGAGATTAATTTTGTGAGTCTCTCCATCAGCTAATGAAGCCATGATACTGTATTAGTTTAAAGGATGGCTATACAGTACTGTAGTATTTTTGTGAAGGGAGCTTAAATTTAGGTTCTTGCATGTGTATTATACACAAGATAAAGGATCAATTATCTGGTGACTACCAAAATAAAAAGGTAAATAAGGAAATTAATTTGATAGAAAAATTAACTGGTATAAAAGAAAGAACAATCATCAAGAATTATAATTTTTCGGAAATATTTGACAGTAACCGGCATTGCCCGGGTTTGTTTTTGATGAAGTAAAGTTACATAACCATACCAAATTAGTTAGGGCCAACACCCCAGATTACATCATCAATTACATAACTATCCCAAATTTCAGCTCTATGTTAAAGAGGGTGAAGAACAAACAACATTATAGAGGATGGGCCCTGCATTAGAATTAGAGGGGCATCTCATAGCCTGTGTCTGTCTTTGGCCAAAATTAAGTAGACATGCAAAAGCAAAAATATCAGCTCTGGGTCTTAAGGGAGATACATACTGTAGTTGTGATAGGGAAGATAGGGCATTAATAAACTCAGCTCCCGGGTGACAGTTATGGGATAGTCTATTGTTCTTGACGTTCTAAAATAGTTCAGCATAAAAAAAGATCCCTGGCAGTGGGTGTTAAGCTAGAAAACTCTTCTCTAGGTAGAGCTGAAATTTGGCATGGTGTGCATACATCCCAGAAGTGTCACAAAGGTAGAAATTTGGGGGGGTTGGCCACACCCTTAAAGGTGGAATTCCCTCATTAAAAATACTTTACATCTATTTTTCTGTTTATTTACAATGCATGGCCACAATTTTTAAAAGTTTGGGTTGGCAGCAAGATGCTCTCATGAGGGGTCTTAGTGGTACAGCGGTAACGTGCGTATCTCTCGCCAATAGGTCAAGGGTTCGAATCATTCTTGGCCCAGTCACACGTGAGAAGGGTGTTATTCAGTGTGACCCTACCAAACTTCACATGTTTCCCGGAGTCCGGTTTCTCTTGTACTAACACTGGATGGACCAACCACTCAAATGGCTAGTAAGCTGTTCAGTGGTGAAAATGATGATGAAAAAAAAGTCAGCCATGCCTACCTAGCCAATAAATAGTGTGACCAGGTGTCTTGCATTCTCTCACTCCAGGGATTGTATCCTTGGTGACAACAAGTAGCATCTGGCATAAATTACCTCAAGTCGTTGGCTTAACTTTACCAATACCAATTAAAAGAAAAAACTGAAAGCAATAACAACATTTTAGTAATACTGTACAAATAAATATATAGAGAGATAATCTAAGTACAGTATAGTATTGGGCTGTTTATATAATCAGACAATAATTATTTATGACCTCCATTCTTCTGACAAATGACATAACTTACTAGAAGCTTCTGGAACATCAACACGCCCATTTAGCTAACTTTTAGGGAATTCTTTACTTCTAAATACTGTATAGACTGTATTTCAGGTATTTTTTCTTTAAAGTATGTATGCAGTGATGTTTTATTTTGGTTATTCTGTATGAGAAGTATAAGACACGTTCAACTGAGTTTGTGTGTGTGTGTGGTGCAGCTTTTTATTGTCCTCCATTGCATGTACAGTTCTGTAGTATCTCACTTTTGGATTTTTTTTCTTCTACTGTTGTGGTGGAGTGTACAGTATCTCGGCCTTTAAATTGCGAGTCTATGGGAAAATGTGACCCAATTTATGAAAAATCTATTTACAAAAGGGTTATTTTCAGGAACAGAACCCTTTCATAAATTGGGGATTGCCTGTACAGTACTTTATTTCTCATACTGAGCTTGGGTTCTGGATAGTACTTAACCTGTCTCTTAGTCTTAGCTGTGTCTTGAGACCTGTTTTAAGGAGTGAGTATTGCTGTACTATACCTTCGTTTTTTTCAGGTGAGTATTGGGCTGGTACAGTTTTTTATTCCATGGAACCTGCCCCCTTTTTCAGATGTGTTATTATAGTTTACTTGTATGAGGTGCCTGGTTGGTTTACCGGAAGAGACACTTGGACTAATGGATGATAGGCATTAAGGTTGACCATGGAGACCAGGCTTCCATTCAGTGACCACCTGTCATATGTAACTTGATTTTGGACATTGGTCCCTTCTGCTTGCTCATCAAGCATGACATTCTGTGACAAAAGGGAAAGTTTCTTCATTTCTCAGGCTTAGAAAGTGGAGAGGTTTTGGTAATACCTGTATACAGTACAGTAGCTATTATGTAGGAACAAAGTTTAACAAGTTGTGTGTTCCTTCCATTCTCCATCCTGACAACTGCTTAGTGCTCCTCTTCATTTTTCCTTGTAGATCTCATTATAACACCGAAGGGTTTCTTTCATGTTGCGTACAATCTTTGAGCTAGTGGCTTCACCAGTTATCTTAATATTGTGGAAGTTATAACGACGCTTAAAACTTTGAAACCATCCTTGGCTCGCCGAAAAAGGTTTTACATTGCTTCTTCACAACACTAGCACGTGATGGGCACTTGAAAACAATTTCGAATGGCTACAATACAGTATTTAGAGCAAAAACACTTAAACACGCACGTACGCTGTGGAAGCCTATCAAAGACTGGGGACGCTGTGACACTCTGCGAGAGAGCGTAGTGCGCCAAGATGAGAGAGGGTGATGCACTGTACAAAATAGTCTGTGACGACATTATACCGAATCCGCGGGACGTTGTCCGAATCGTGGGCACCTGAAGAGTAGTGAAGTTATAACAAAACAATGTTGTCAGGGGCAATGTTAAACGAGGACTTAGTGTTTTATAAGACTAATTCCCAGCTGCTAGTTAGGGGATAATCTACCTCCCTAGACTCCTCAATTGTTTTGTTCATTATAAGCTGCCTGGCTTTGGGCTTAGCTTAAAAAGAGGACCTCAGAATCAGCCTTTTATATACAATATTAGGAGTTCTGTCATAACTATTGTAATAAGACTTACTCATACTACACATGGGTTTGCATTAATTATATATAGATGATATTTCACCTGTAATGTTTTACCCATCGTATGAGCATCATATTGTAACCTGTACACTATTTTCCAAGAGTCCACAGCTCTCTTTGTGAAGGAGTATTTTGTACAGTTTACCTGAGGTCTTGGGGGGTGATGAACAACGTTTATTAATAGAGTTGCAGCCGGTGGCTGAAAATATACAGACTTACATTTGATTTAGACATAATGATATAATATGCATTGAATACATTTACAGGGCTGTACAGTACATAAATCAGGAGTTGTTTATTATTTTAACAATAGATGGGATGGTGCTGTTCTTATATCTATCAGTGCGGGCTCTTATGGGCTGAATTTTGTTGTAGTGGCGGACTGCGTGAGTTGGGTGGGTGGCAGGAGGTGGCGAGGGTGGTGCAGTAGTCCACGGCCAAACCTTTCCAGTGCTTGGTGGTGGAGGTCACTGAGGGATGGCATTTCCAGGGTGGAGAGAGCGTTGGTGTAGCCGGAGTATTCTGCGCCGAGCATGATTCTGCAGGCCCTTTTCTGTACCTTCTCTAGCTGACGTTGTTGGGTGGAGTTGAGAGAAGACGACCAGTCTGGTGACGCATACGTTTGTTTGGGGAGAATAAAGGCGTTGTAGATGGTCCTCAGCTCTGGCGTGGGTGTCCCAAGTGACTTAAGTCTTCGTAGCATGTAGAGACGGTACGAGGCTGCTTTGACTGTGTTATTTACATGGGCCTTCCAGTCAAGTTTGTTGTCTATAGTTACACCCAGGAGTTTGGCAGACTGCACCAGCTGGAGAGGATGGGCACCCACTGTGACTGCTGGGGCTTGCACTGGAGTGGTGGCGGTAATGATGTGTGTGTTTTTTTTTTTTTTTTACACAGTTTAAGATTTTTAGTTGGTTAAGGTTGAAATCATGTCTCTTGGTCCTCTGGTTCATATTTGCATGTACTGTAGATATGTTTAAATGAAAGGAAGTTAATATTTAAAATTAACAATACCTTTAATGCCACTGTGAATAATGTCACATCCTCTGAATGTCAACCCAGTGTTATCTTGGTGGGTGTGGCTGAGGCTGAGGTGGAGTGTGTTGGGTTTGATCATTCATCCAGTGAATCAAAACTACGGTCGATTACAATGGAAAGTATATTACTATCTGCATGTATTTACTTCTTAATCATAAAAGAATCCTTATCTTCACACAGTACTGTTTATTTACTTTATGGTACAGTACATAGTAAAGAAATAGTCCAGTATGTATCTTCCTCATATATATAAAAGCAAGAATGTACAGTAGCTAAAACAACTATCTGTGCAGGTGGGGGTCGATATGCTCCAAAATTTTACGTGTGACTAGTGACAGCCGTCATATACCAAAATTTATCATCCATGGTCTCATGTTGTTTCCCACAAAGTATGCACAGATAGTTGTTTTAGCTACTGAACAATAATGTGTTTTCCTCACAGACATGATAAAAAAATACCTTCTCTTACATGCTTTGTTACTGGGTGGATTAAGAGTGAGCCTCATAAAATATCTTCAAGATAAGGAAAAACATTAGAACGAATCAGTAAATGTTTAGTTCAAGTTGAGTGATATAGAGTTGGTCTAGATGTACTGTAGCATACATTCCTTCACAATCTGTATTCTTTATATGCAGTGAAGGGTTGTTAGTGTTTGAGGCTTAGCATATTGGATGATGCTTGTCTATTCCAAGTTTAATCTTTTTGTTTAAGATATACATATTTCAGTTACCTGGTACTTGGAAAAAGAGTTTGTGTAAGTGATATCAATTGATGTTTAAGCAGAAATACATAATCCATGTAAATCAGTTCAGTCTGTAATTGGCACTTGAATCCAGGACTGCAAGATTTGAGTCCATGGTGATACCTAATCAGCTGCTACCCAAAAAAAAGTCGCATCCAACCTGAAAAAACATTCCAATGTTACCACACTACACTTGCTGTTGTCCAGTACAGTACTGTGCAGTCTTGATGGGAAGTGATCTCCAGCCTTTGAGCTTTATGGTCTCTCGTAAGATTCTGTTTACAAATTAATATTCATTGTTCCATTATATCAATGCAACCAACATCATTTTGTGGGGTTTGAACCAAGAATGTTAAAGCCCTTCAGTCTGTTGTATACAGGTACTTGTAATGAATTTCCGAGTACAGTACATGTACAGTACAGTTTAAGAAATTTTGTCTGGGAATTAAAATTTTACAGTTTGGTGACTGTGAAGTGATAGTGTACTGTACAGTAACTCTGTAACTTGAAAATGGTGAGCAAGCATCCTGCTGACTCTCCCACCTCTTGAGGAAGGCAAGGCTCTGTGGAAGACTGTGTCTCTGGAGAGGGAGTTGGACCTTGTTTGACAGCAGGCTTTTTATTATTAATGAAGTGAATGTTGTTTAATTTTTTGTACCTGTATTTAATTAGTGTAGTATCGTTTTTTGTGTCACATCTGTGTCAGACAGGCCAGAAACATATCCCATTGAAACATATTAAAAGGCTCTATTTATTGATTAATTCTGTTTGTTAAGGTTTTCAGGAACACAACCCTATCGTAAATAGAGGGATACCTTTAGTTTTGATCTTTGGTAGAAGTAAACATTGTTGGCTGAATACAAGGGAAAATACTTTTTTTATCTAATATATTCTTGAAGATAATGTGAAAGCATTACATTTGGATCATTATTGTAAAATACAGACTTGACTAGGTCTCACAGGTGCTCCAAAATTGCTGAAACTCAAGAACATGCAACCTCCTCATGCTTCAAACATACAAATTTTCAACAATTATTGATCAGAATACTGTACCTGTAATAGGAACAGTTAAAACTTTACTCCCCATAATCGACTGATGTATCAAATGTGTCAGGCTTAATGAAAAAAAAAATTTTTCCATGGTTTTCAGTCCTGTATGGAGGAGTTGCATACCTGTGGTGGGTACTGGTACTGTGTTCAGATTATTTAAGTAATAGTATGTAGCCACAGCACTTGTGTGATAGGGTCCATTATAATAACATGGGGTTCCACATTAGGCCTTGGGTTGAGCTTATATCTTCAGTATCTAGTGTGACTCATAAAGGAGACTGGAGCAAGTTGGGAATACAGTATGAGATAAAGGTTACAATGTACAGTATCAGGAACAGGTGTAGAAATTCTGGATATAAGGCTGCTGGGTCTTACAGGTGGAAGTGTTCTGCTGGTGTGGTGTGATACGAGTCTTGGGTGGGTATGCTTGTGTTTATGAATAACCTAACCTAACTTAATGTAACATAACCTTACCTTACCTTACACTACTTGATCTAACCTTGCCTCACCTTACCCTTCCTAACCTAATGTAACCAAACCATACCTAATCTAACCTTACCCAGCTGCACCTTACTTATCCATACTTAGCTAGTTTATACATTCTCATTTTATGCTTGGGTAATTTAAAATGCAACACATACAGTACAGTATAGGCAAATAATGGGTGTAAAAATGTGTCACAGAGGCTCTTGCAGTGGAAAACCTCACTAGTGCTGAATGTGATAGGGAGTTTTGTGGTCTGCTATAATCACTTTGGTCTTCTTACGCTCAAAAACAATTTATAGTAGGAAATATATCTCATAGCCACGCTTTTCCATACATGCCATGCTTGTCCTCACCATTGTGACTCGGGGCTGATACTCATCTGGGTCACAAGTAAGGTGGGTGTTGTCCAGTGTCATCCTACCAAATAGTACAGTTTTTTTCTGGGTAATGTACTAAAGTTTCCTCCTGTAGTACTGTACTAACACTGAACTCATGGAGGGTGGCCCTCAGAACCACAAGGAAAGTTACAGTAGGGTTATCGTGTAAATATACCAGTTCAAACTTAAAATGCTTGTTTATATAACTGAGGCAATATACTCTTGCATACTATATTTCAAAGCGTGACAGTGACATGTATCAAACACTTTTGCACTGTCTGTAACTTGTCTTGGGTTTAAGTATTTCATTATACAATATGGTGCAGTACAGTATATAGTATACATGTACAATGCTGTAATTGCCTGTACAGTACAATGCATAGTGGGAGGAAAGAAACTGACATTAAATACAGTACAGGTACATGCATATTTCATGAGATTTATATCTGGTTTCAATTAAGAATACAGTATAACCCCGCTTTACGCGGTCAATTAAACCCACGGAGGCCCGCAGAAATGGGAAACTCGTAAATGGAACAACAGAACATATGGGATTAATTGAAATAGAGACTGGCCGACCCCCAACCCACTTTTTAGACACAATACTACGTGTAGTAAAATAACTTAATTTTATGGTGGTATGCACACACAATTATTAATTTAGAGATATATCAATAATATTAGGTTTTTTAACACTTACATTAGTAGAAAAGATGGCTGGGCACACGATGGGGTTGGCTCGAGGCAGAGGGCAGATTAATAATTATTGGCCCTCACCTGTATCACTTGTATCAATTGTACACTACCCACCACAGAGGCTTGCAGGGCCTCTTTGTCAAACCTCAAAGTCCATATAAGTCCATATCCTCACTATCACTAACTTGGGCCGGTGGGTGGCGGTAAGAACTTCGTAATGTTTAATGACTAAGTGACCTTGTGCGCACCCTGCCCGCGCCACTTCCAGATATGAGTAGATGCACCGCGTAAAGTGGGAATTCCGGTTCTGGCGGGGTACCGCCAGAAATGGAAACGTTAACGAGAACTGCGTAAAGCGGGGTATTACTATATCTATACTGGACAGCACAAGGATATACTTTACATTATCTGTCTTCGCTATATGTGCCACTTATGCTGGACACTTGATATATGGCCGGATATTAATTTGTATGAGACATATTAAAGGTCTAAGGTTTTGTATTGGCATTATTATATGGAGTCTTGCATCCCACAACTTCCTTGTTGTATGGACATATACAGTATGTGAGGGTCAAGCTGTTATGTCTGCCTTCTCCTGTCAATGTTGTCAGCCGGTGAAGGGAGCATATGGTCCAATTAGAAGTGTTTGGAGTTGAAGCATAATGGCAATGTTTAGAAAGTTCAGTAGTACTGTAGACCTCATTACAATATATTACTCCCTATCTGCTTCATGGTGTTTGTGTTACTGTGATGAGGTGTATTGATTGAGGTTAGCAAATACTGTATTGTAGTTTTTGAATTTAAACCAGGCATTACTGTACTCATTTTGTACAGTATTGCTCTTTTGCTCTGTTTTCTTTTTCATAACTATGAGGTCATCTGCATCATAACTAATAATGAGGTTGGAAGGCTTTTAGATCTAGACCTACAGTACAGTAAACTGTAGGTAATTCCAAGTTGTTGAAGGATATTATTTAGTTGCTGATCTGTGCTATACAACTGTACATCTTCAGTGGAAAAAAATCAGTTTAATGAACGTTGGAGAATTGTGTGTGTGTGCGTGTGTGTGTGGATTTTGATGCTTCAAATGTGTTTATGCTAGAAGTGGTGTTTTAAATATGATTACTGAACTTTTTCTATAAAGCTTGATCGTGATACATGAAGACAAAATTAAAAGATTACTTTAAATACACCGTAACATAATTTAACTCATAATTAGTCATGCAAGAGTTTCATAATTTATAGTTGTTATGCAACAATTTAAAACAAGAAGGAACATGACACTGTTATCATCAGTATTTGAAATTCTCAAAATGTCTAAAACAGTACAGTATTAGCGGGTAAGATTCAGTTGGTAATTTTTTTTAGATTATACTCTGTATGAAGTTACATACTGTACAATATTGCCTACAGCACTGTTCATTGCATGATGCTTTTTTGAATTATTGATTACAAAAAGGTAGAAAACCAGAGAAGCTTATGTTTAGAATAGTTGAGCAGAAAGTGCATAGTGTAACTAGAAGAAGAATTGTCAAAGAAAGCTGAAGAGCATACAGATGTGAGTGGGAGGAGTTGAGGGTGTTAACTTGGGCTGTAGGATCCAGATGGAAGGACAAAGGTGAACTTTTGTTTTTCACATTTATAATAGGTTCAGTCGCATCAGTCAGGTTATTGTAAATACTAAAACGTTGGGTGAAGACTCATTTAACTTGGACCAGAAATTGACATTGAAAAAAGAGCTGGCTGTTAATATCACTGCATCATCCTCAAGGTTTATCGTGTCACCAGAAACTTTTAAATTCAACCGCAGTTTATGTATGAGAAAATAAAATAAAATAAGATAAATTGCATGGATTCTACACTGTGATCGTTTCTTTATACTGTACTGTACCTTTTTGTATAGTTTGTGATTGAATAGGTAAGGTACTCATGAAGTTTATCTTGATAATATGACCTGCAGTTATGCTAGGCCCATCTAGCACACCATAAAACTTATGAGTCAACCCACGGTGTCTGTCATGTGGGCCTGACATCTTGGGTTGGGACAGGATACTAGGTACCGAGTATCTCCCCGAACGGTCTGGATATTTGTGAACCAGTTTGATTTTTACAACAACCCAATGAGGAATGATTCTTACTGTTGACCTGAACAAACTGGTTGTATGTCACTCATTGCCATCTCAGTGGAGTTTGAAACCCACTTTGTACTGTACCTGTAGACTTAGTTTCGTCTTGCAACTTTTTTTTTTATACTTTTGCATATCAAAATACTGTACTGTACATTTAGTAGGGTCTGTAGGAACCATATCACTGTCCATCTCTGTCCATCAATTTGTAGATTATTGGGGCAACACTAACATTCCAACCAGATGTTTTCATGACAATTGATACCTATGTTGTACAGTGTGAGGTAAAAGTTTGTGTAATGTACCAAGTATGGTAGTTGTCAGTCTCCCTTAAGCAGCTTGACTGCAGAAACTTGTTTACTTTATTTACCTAATGGCCACCCACTAGAGATGGCCATGCTGAGGGCCAGTGGCCTGTAGAATCCCACCCTTGTTATTGATAATTTTATCAATGGCTATTTTTAAGTTGTAAACACAACTAAGGTCTTTGTTTTAGGGTCTCAGTGAGCCTGTTGATTGGCTGATAAACCCAAATGCTTTTATTAAATAATTGTTTTTGCTACATATTTAATGCTTAATAAATCTGTTCTGGGTCTATTATAAATATTTATGAATGTGGATTGTTAATGATTCTTTCTTTAAAATAATATGATGCTTTTGAGAAATAAAACTTCAACAATTATCATCATATTGATAAACTTTCAAGAATTATACTTTACTATATAACCTTTAAATCTGGGACAACAAGATGTATCCCTGCTAAGCTTCAGTAATGTACTGTACTTAGCTTACCTGTCAGCAGTTTTGTAATTTGATACCAGGCTGTGACCTGACCTCTGACAGAGATTTAAATTAGGTTGTTTTGGACTAGTGATGGTACAGCAGTCATGGCATGACCACATAAGGTGACAGACGTGCCCATAGGTGCTCTTGACTTCCCGATCGTCCCACAAAGGTCCCCTCAGCCGGCAAGTTTTTGCCAGCATGGGGTCACATAAATGTCCCAGAAGAGGCTCTCTCATGGACGCAGACATTTCTGATACGGATGCCATCGCCAACTCGACTGGTCATACTGAATCCATCACCCTTCGAGAGTCAGACCCCAGTGATTATGACAGTGACGGTATTGTTTCAATGGGAAACACTAGCCGGAGTGGAAACACTAATGCCACAGACCCTATCACCCTGTCCTCTGCCAACCAGCCAAGTAAGCTGAATCTGCACTTCCCCAAGGACTCTCTGAAAACCGTAGAGGAATGGTTTAACTGGATGATGAAGTACTGTAGACAACACTGTCTCAACATTAAATTCCAACAAGGTAAGAACCTGAACTTTATCAAGTGTCAGACTCCTGAGGTCTATGAAACAGTACTGTTGGGTTTGATAGGGTTGTCCTGGCCCCCCCGTAGATGCTGATGAATGTTGCCACATCCTAGTGAAACAATTCCCCCTATACGCTGACATCGAAGATACGCATGACTTTAATTCTAGTATACTCAGTACGGTATACGTCGAGATTACTGGGGGAACACCCCACAAGCTGCTGTCATTGTCAAGTGGAAGGGAAGGGAGTGCCCAACCACTGTGGAGGCCCACCCACTCCTCTCCCCCACTGTATGCAGAACCCTATCATCCTGGGCCTGCTTTTTGTGTTATCTGTTATCATTGGGGTCTCACCTTCACTGCCTGCTGTCGACGTGATCGTCCCAGATGTCGCTTCTGTTCACGTAACCACAACTCCGCCGCCTGTGCCCAGAAAATCAAAGACCACCTTAATAAGGGTGGTGTGGGCTATGTAGTTGTTCCCAGGTGTTGTAACTGTGGTGGCAGCACAATGCTGACTCAACAATGCCCCATTCGCCCGTCTGTTCTAGGGGAAAAGCCTCCCCGAAGGCCGCGTCTACCACAACGCCACCCCCCCACAGGCCGCCTCCTCTTGCGCCCCTCTGTCTCCAGCAATGCCTTTCAACAACACCTGCCCCTGCCTGGCCTCACCTGGCTACAACACAGCAGTCCTGGCCGTCTCCTAACTCAACTACTACTGGGCCTCTCCCTGTCTCTACTCTGACGCTGTCAGGCCTTGTTCACCGTGCCCACCCCCACAACCCCCCTTCAGTGACATGACACAAATCATATCCCTCTTCCAAGAATTTACCAACCCTGATGAAAAACTCTTGTTACGCTGGCCAGCTCAACCATCTCCGACCTACTCTTGCTCTGTTGTCACCCAGTCACCCTCTTCTGGCTTGACACAGGCTGTTAGACCTCTGAGCCTCCCCTGCTCACGGCCTACTCCACGCGGCAGCCTTCACTGCTGGTGTAGCGCCTCAACCTGCCCTGGTGTGTCCTGCTCCCGAGCGAAGTTCTGCCTCATCTTCACGACACGTGGTGCCAACCTGTCCACCACCCACCGCAAGCTGTGCCTGCTACTGGCTGTCTCCACCAGGGCTACCATGGTGACGGGGACACCACCCCTACCCCACCGGCATGTCGACGCATTGCCATCACAATCACACTAAAAGGCACTGTCCCCCATCATTGTCAATGCATAGATGCCTCCCTCCACCCTACTGTACCTGTCCCACCACACCATATCACCTCCACCCCCACTGTACTTCGCCACGCCTAGTACATTGGCTACCCTGAGCCTGGCTGCACTGTTTGTAAACTTTGTGGTCAACCGGACATTTACACCCCCTCTCACTATAACCTCACTTGCCCTGTGACCTCCTCCTACAGGTCCCCAGCCGTTACCAACACCTCTTCCCTCCCTGACCAGATATTCCTCCTCCTAGTGACAGGCCTGCCACTTGACATTATTAGGGACCTGCCACACTTTGCCATAAACAGATAAATTGTACTGGGAATTTTTCCCCACGCACTCCTCATTCTGTCACTTTATGTAACTAGCTGACAAAACCCATGACCCTTCAGGCTTTTACGCCCTTAACGCACAAGTCATAGAGGCAAGCATCAACTACTCATGCTTCCCAGATGGGCGCTGTAAACGCTTCTGTTCTTCACCTTGCACAGGATGTAAGGGGGTGCCCAATAAACTAGTCCCCTTGGGGCAAATCTAAAAAAAAATCTGGCTCCTAACACACAACCCAGACTGGCAGACCCAAACCATATTGTCATTATTTTTCTTTCTAATCTGGCATAAATTTTTACTGTACTCAACTGACTTTGATTATCATTCATAGACTGTAGCAACAACACTTGTCATGTCACTGCCAAACTAGTCTTGGCACAGTAAAGTAAATTTTGGTATAGTATTTGAAGATGTGTCAGCTGGTGGGACACTTGCAATATCACTTATGTAAGAGAAAAGTGACTTTCTCGGAGACTTGTCACACAATAGACTATTGTTATATATGCATGAGGGAGAAAAAGTGTTTCATCTTAGACGTGTAAGAGCAGGTCTCACCCCCACAGTTCACATAGACATCGTTACTTGGAGGGACTTGATGACATAGATATCAAGTTTCATTCCATAATTTGTAAATCTTTTGAGATAAATATAATAAGACATTGAACTGTGATGGCAAGAAGAAGGAAGGTAGGACTGGTGTAGGTGGGAGGAGGGAGGGGACTGGTGTAGGTGAGGAGGGAGGAGGGACTGGTGTAGGTGAGGAGGAAGGAGGACTGGTGTGAGGTGAGGAGGAGGTAGGACTGGTGTAGGTGAGAGGAGGTAGGACTGGTGTAGGTGAGGAGGAAGGGGGAGGACTGGTGTAGGTGAGGAGGGGGTAGGACTTGTGTAGGTGAGGAGGGAGGTAGGACTGGTGTAGGTGAGGAGGAGGTAGGACTGTGCAGGTGGGTGAGAGGAAGGTAGGACTGGTGGAGGTGGGAGGGAGGAAGGTGAGGACTGGTGCAGGTGAGGAGGGAGACTGGTGTAGGTGAGAGGGAGGTAGGACTGGTGTAGGTGGAGAGGGGAGGTAGGACTGGTGTAGGTGAGAGGGAGGTAGGACTGGTGTGGGGGTGAGGAGGGAGGTAGGACTGGTGCAGGTGAGGAGGAAGGTAGGACTGGTGGAGGTGGAGGAGGAAGGGAGGACTGGTGCAGGTGAGGAGGGACTGGTGGGGTGAGGAGGTGGGACTGTGGGGGGAGAGGGAGGTAGGACTGGTGCAGGTGAGGAGGAAGGTGACTGGTGGAGGTGAGGAGAAGGTAGGACTGGTGCAGGTGAGGAGGGAGGTAGACTGGTGTAGGTGGGAGGAGGAAGGTAGACTGGCAGGTGGAGGAGGAGGACTGGTGTAGGTAGGAGGAGGTAGGGACTGGTGTAGGTGAGGAGGGAGGTGGGACTGGTGTGGGTGAGGGAGGAGGTGGGACTGGTGTAGGTGAGGGAGGGAGGGAGGACTGGTGCAGGTGGGGAGGAGGTGGGACTGGTGCAGGTGGGGAGGGAGGTGGGACTGGGTGGGTGGAGGGAGGGAGGACTGGTGTAGGTGAGGGAGGGAGGAGGGACTGGTGTAGGTGAGGAGGGAGGAGGACTGGTGTAGGTGAGGGAGGGAGGAGGACTGGTGTAGGTGAGGGAGGAGGTGGGACTGGTGTGGAGGTGGGAGGGAGGTAGGACTGGTGTAGGTGGGGAGGGAGGAGTGGGACTGTGTGGGTGGGGAGGAGGTGGGACTGGTGTGGGTGAGGAGGAGGTGGGACTGGTGTAGGGGAGGGAGGAGTGGGACTGTTGTAGGTGAGGAGGAAGGTGGGACTGGTGTGGGTGAGGGAGGAAGGTGGGACTGGTGTGGGTGGAGGGAGGAAGGTGGGACTGGTGTGGGTGGGGGGAGGGAGGTGGGACTGGTGTAGGTGAGGAGGGAGGTGGGACTGGTGTGGGTGGGGGAGGGGAGGGTGGGACTGGTGTGGGTGAGGGAGGGAAGGTGGGACTGGTGTGGGTGGGGAGGAAGGTAGGACTGGTGTGGGTGGAGGGAGGAAGGGAGGGACTGGTGTAGGTGAGGGGAGGGAGGTGGGACTGGTGTAGGTGAGGGAGGAGGTGGGACTGGTGTGGGTGAGGAGGAGGTGGGACTGGTGTAGGTGAGGAGGAAGGGAGGACTGGTGTGGGTGAGGAGGGAAGGTAGGACTGGTGTGGGTGGGGAGGGAGGTGGGACTGGTGGGTGGGGAGGGAGTGGGACTGGTGTAGGTGAGGAGGAAGGTGGGACTGGTGTGGGTGAGGGAGGAAGGTGGGACTGGTGTGGGTGAGGAGGGAGTGGGACTGGTGTAGGTGAGGAGGGAGGACTGTGTAGGTGAGGGAGGGAGGTGGGACTGGGTGTGGGGGAGGAGGAGGGAGTGGGACTGGTGTGGGTGAGGGAGGAAGGTAGGACTGGTGTGGGTGGAGGAGGAAGGGAGGACTGGAGGTGTAGGTGTGAGGGGGAGGGAGGGAGGACTGGTGTGGGTGAGGAGGGAGGTGGGACTGGTGTAGGTGAGGGAGGGAGGTGGGACTGGTGTAGGTGAGGGGGAGGGAGGTGGGACTGGTGTAGGTGAGGGAGGGAGAGGAGGGACTGGTGTGGGTGAGGAGGAAGGTGGGACTGGTGTGGGTGGGGAGGAGTGGGACTGGTGTAGGTGAGGGAGGGAGGTGGGACTGGTGTGGTGGGGAGGAAGGTGGGACTGGTGTGGGTGAGGAGGAGGTGGGACTGGTGTGGGTGAGGAGGGAGGTGGGACTGGTGTGGGTGAGGAGGGATGGACTGGTGTGGGTGAGGAGGGAGTGGGACTGGTGTAGGGGGGGGAGGGAGGGAGGAGGTGGACTGGTGTAGGTGTGAGGAGGAAGGTGGGACTGGTGTGGGTGAGGGAGTGGGACTGGTGTGGGTGGGGAGGGTGGGACTGGTGTGGGTGAGGAGGGAGGTAGGCTGGTGTGGGTGAGGGAGGGAGGTGGGACTGGTGTGGGTGAGGGAGGGAGGTGGGACTGGGTGTAGGTGAGGAGGAAGGTGGGACTGGTGTGGGTGAGGGAGGGAGGAGGGACTGGTGTGGGTGAGGAGGTGAGGACTGGTGTAGGTGAGGAGGGAGGAGGACTGGTGCAGGTGAGGAGGAAGGTAGGACTGGTGTGGGTGAGGAGGGAGGGAGGACTGGGTGTAGGTGAGGAGGGAGGGAGGGACTGGTGCAGGTGAGGAGGAAGGGAGGACTGGTGTGGGTGAGGAGGAGGACTGGTGTAGGTGGGGAGGGAGGAGGACTGGTGTAGGTGAGGAGGAAGGAGGGACTGGTGTGGGTGAGGAAGGGAGGACTGGAGGGTGTAGGTGAGGGAGGAGAGTGGGACTGGGTGGGTGAGGGGGAGGAAGGTGGGACTGGTGTGGGTGAGGGAGGAAGGTGGGACTGGTGTAGGTGAGGGGAGGGAGGTGGGACTGGTGTAGGTGAGGAGGAGGTGGGACTGGTGTAGGTGGGGAGGGAGTGGGACTGGTGTAGGTGAGGAGGAGGTGGGACTGGTGTGGGTGAGGGGGAGGAGTGGGACTGGTGGTGAGAGGTGGGACTGGGTGTGGGTGAGGAGGGAGGTGGGACTGGTGTGGGTGGAGGAAGGTGGGACTGGTGTAGGTGGGGAGGGAGTGGGACTGGTGTGGGTGAGGGAGGGAGGAGTGGGACTGGTGTAGGTGAGGAGGGAGGTGGGACTGGTGTGGGTGAGGGAGGTGGGACTGGTGTAGGTGAGGAGAGGGAGGTGGGACTGGTGTAGGTGAGGGAGGAAGGTGGGACTGGTGTAGGTGAGGGAGGGAGGTGGGACTGGTGTGGGTGAGGAGGGAGTGGGACTGGTGTAGGTGAGGAGGAAGGTGGGGTTGGTGTGGGTGAGGAGGAAGGTGGGACTGGTGGGTGAGGAGGAGGAGTGGGACTGGTGTGGGTGAGGAGGAGAGTAGGACTGGTGTAGGTGAGGGAGGGAGGTGGGACTGGTGTGGGTGAGGAGGGAGGTAGGACTGGTGTGGGTGAGGGGAGGGAGGTGGGACTGGTGTAGGTGAGGGAGGAAGGTGGGACTGGTGTGGGTGAGGGGAAGGTGGGACTGGTGTGGGTGAGGGAGGAGTGGGACTGGTGTGGGTGAGGGAGGGTGGGACTGGTGTGGGTGAGGAGGAAGGTGGGACTGGTGTGGGTGGGGAGGGAAGGTGGGACTGGTGTGGGTGGGGAGGGAGGTGGGACTGGTGCAGGTGAGGAGGAAGGTGGGACTGGTGTGGGTGGGGAGGGAGGTGGGGGTGGGTTGGGTGAGGAGGAAGGTGGGACTGGTGTGGGTGAGGGAGGGGGTGGGACTGGTGTGGGTGGGGAGGGGAGGTGGGACTGGTGTGGGTGGGGAGGGAGGTGGGACTGGTGTGGGTGGGGAGGAGGTGGGACTGGTGTGGGTGAGGGAGGAGGTGGGACTGGTGTGGGTGAGGGGAGGAGAGTGGGACTGGTGTAGGTGGGGAGGAAGGAGGGACTGGGGTGAGGTGGGAGGAGGAGTGGGACTGGTGGGTGAGGAGGGAGGTAGGACTGGTGTGGGTGAGGGAGGGAGGTGGGACTGGTGTAGGTGAGGGAGGGAAGGTGGGACTGGTGTGGGTGAGGGAGGGAGGTGGGACTGGTGTGGGTGGGGAGTGGGACTGGTGTGGGTGAGGGAGGTGGGACTGGTGTGGGTGGGGGTGGGACTGGTGTAGGTGAGGAGGGAGGAGGTGGGACTGGTGTGGGTGAGGGAGGGAGTGGGACTGGTGTAGGTGAGAGGAAGGGTGGGACTGGTGGGGTGAGGGAGGGAGGTGGGACTGGTGTAGGTGAGGAGGGAGGTGGGACTGGTGTGGGTGGGAGGGAGGTGGGACTGGTGGGTGAGGAGGAAGGTGGGACTGGTGTGGGTGAGGAGGGTGGGACTGGTGTGGGTGAGGAGGAAGGGTGGGACTGGTGTGGGTGGGGGAGGGGAGGAGTGGGACTGGTGTGGGTGAGGGAGGGGAGGGTGGGACTGGTGTGGGTGAGGAGGAGGAGTGGGACTGGTGTGGGTGAGGGAGGGAGGTGGGACTGGTGTGGGTGAGGGAGGAGGTGGGACTGGTTGGGTGAGGGGAGGGAGGTGGGACTGGTGTGGGTGAGGGAGGAAGGTGGGACTGGTGTGGTGAGGAGAGGTGGGACTGATTGTGGGTGAGGAGGTGGGACTGGTGTGGGTGAGGGAGGGAGGTGGGACTGGTGTGGGTGGAGGAGGGAGGTGGGACTGGTGTAGGTGAGGGAGGAAGGTGGGACTGGTTGGGTGAGGAGAGGTGGGACTGGTGTAGGTGAGGAGGTGGGACTGGTGTGGGTGAGGGAGGAGGTGGGGGACTGGTGGAGGTGGGAGGAGGTGGGACTGGTGTGGGTGGGGGGGGAGGAAGGGAGGACTGGTGTGGGTGAGGGGGAGGAAGGGAGGACTGGTGTGGGGTGGGGAGGGAGGTGGGGCTGATGTGGGTGGGGAGGGAGGAGGTGAGTGTGGGTGGGGAGGGGGGGAGGGACTGGTGTAAGGTGGGGAGTGGGACTGGTGTAGGTGAGGGAGGGAGGTGGGACTGGTGTAGGTGGGGAGGAGTGGGACTGGTGTAGGTGAGGAGGAGTGGGACTGGTGTGGGTGGGGAGGAAGTGGGACTGGTGTAGGTGAGGAGGAAGGTGGGACTGGTGTGGGTGGGGGAGGGAAGGTGGGACTGGTGTAGGTGAGGAGGAAGGTAGGACTGGTGTAGGGGAGAGGAAGGTAGGGACTGTAGGTGAGGAGGAAGGCAGGACTGGTGTAGGTGAGGAGGAAGGTAGGACTGTGTAGGAGGAGAAGGTAGGGACTGGGGTGTAGGTGTGAGGAGAAGGAGGGGGACTGGTGTAGGGGAGGAGGAAGGTAGGGACTGGTGTAGGTGGGAGGAGGAAGGTAGGACACTGTGTAGGTGGGGAGGAAGGTAGACTGGTGTAGGTGAGGAGGAAGGTAGGGACTGGTGTAGGTGGGAGAGGGAGGTAGGACTGGTGTGGGAGAGGAGGTAGGACTGGTGTAGGTGGGGAGGAGGTAGGACTGGTGTAGGTGAGGAGGAAGGCAGACTGGTGTAGGTGAGGAGAAGGGGAGGACTGGTAGGAGGAGGAAGGTAGGCTGGTGTAGGTGGGGGAGGGAGGTAGGACTGGTGTAGGTGAGGAGGGAGTAGGGCTGGTGTAGGTGGAGGAGGAAGGTAGGGACTGGTGCAGGTGAGGAGGGGAGGTAGGACTGGTAGGTGAGGAGGAGGTAGGGCTGGTGTAGGTGAGGAGGAAGGTAGGGACTGGTGCAGAGGAGGGAGGAGACTGGTGTAGGTGAGGAGGAAGGTAGGACTGGTGTAGGTGGAGAGGAAGGTAGGGACTGGTGTAGGGAGGAGGGAGGTAGGGCTGGTAGGTGGGAGGAGGGGAGGGGAGGGACTGGTGTAGGAGGAGGGAGGTAGGGACTGGTGTAGGGTGAGGAGGAAGGTAGGACTGTAGGTGAGAGGGGAGGGGAGGACTGTAGGTGGAGGGAGGAGGTAGGACTGGTGGGAGGTGAGGAGGGAGGTAGGGACTGTGTAGGTGAGGAGGGAGGTAGGGCTGGTGTAGGTGAGGAGGTAGGACTGGTGTAGGGGTGAGGAGGAGGTAGGACTGGTGTAGGAGGAGGGAGGTAGGACTGGTGTGGTGTGGAGGAGGAGGTAGGGACTGGTGAGAGAGGGGAGGGAGGTGGACTGGTGTAGGTGAGGAGGAAGGTAGGACTGGTGTAGGTGGGAGGAGGGTAGGGACTGGTGTAGGTGAGGAGGAAGGTAGGACTGGTGTAGGTGGGAGAGGAGGTGGTGGGACTGGTGAGGTGAGGAGGAGAGGACTGGGTGTAGGTGAGGAGGAAGGTAGGACTGGTGTAGGTGAGGAGGAAGGTAGGACTGGTGTAGGTGAGGAGGGGAGGTAGGACTGGTGCAGGTGAGGAGGAAGGTAGGGACTGGTGTAGGGAGAGGGGAGGAGGACTGGTGTAGTGAGGGGGAGGGAGGAGGGAGGGAGGATTGCAGGTGAGGGAGGGAGGGGAGGACTGGTGTAGGGAGAGGGAGGAGGACTGGTGGGGAGGAGGAGGTAGAGGGACTGGTAGGTGGGAGGAGGGGAGGTAGGACTGGTGAGGTGGGGAGGGGAGGTAGGACTGTGTAGGTGGGGAGGAGGTAGGACTGGTGTGTGGAGGAGGGAGGTAGGACTGGTGTAGGTGGGGAGGGGAGGAGACTGGTGTAGGTGGGGGAGGGGAGGCAGGACTGGTGTAGGTGAGGAGGGCAGGACTGGTGTAGGTGAGGAGGGAGTGCAGGGGACTGGTGTAGGTGAGGGGAAGGGAGTGTAGGACTGGTGTAGGTGGGGAGGGAGGTAGGACTGGTGTAGGTGAGGAGGGAGGTAGGGACTGGTGTAGGTGAGGAGGGAGGTAGGGACTGGTGTAGGTGAGGAGGAAGGTAGGGACTGGTGTAGGGGGTGAGGAGGAGGTAGGACTGGTGTAGGTGGGAGGAGGGAGGTAGGACTGGTGTAGGTGGGGAGGAGGTAGGACTGGTGTAGGTGAGGAGGGAGGGAGGACTGGTGTAGGGAGAGGAGGAGAGGACTGGTGTAGGTGGGGGAGGGAGGTAGGACTGGTGTGGAAGGTGAGGAGGGGAGGTAGGGACTGGTGGAGGAGGAGGAGGTAGACTGTGTAGGTGGGAGGAGGAAGGGGTAGGACTGGTGTAGGGGTGGGGAGGGAGGTGAGACTGGTGTAGGGGAGGAGGAGACTGTGTAGGTGAGGGAGGAGGAGACTGTGTAGGTGAGGAGGGAGGGGAGGACTGGTGTAGGTGAGGAGGAGGTAGGACTGGTGCAGGAGGGAGGGAGGGAGGGACTGGTGTAGGTGGAGAGGGAGGGAGGGACTGTGAGGTGAGGGAGGGAGAGGGAGACTGGTGGTGGGAGGAGGGAGGTAGGGACTGGTGTAGGTGAGAGGGGAGGGACTGGTGTAGGTGGGGAGGAGGTAGGGACTGGTGTAGGTGAGAGGGAGGTAGGGACTGGTGCAGGGGAGAGGAAGGCAGGACAGGAGGTGAGGTGAGGAGGTAGGGACTGGTGGAGGTGGAGAGGAGTAGGACTGGTGTAGGTGGGGAGGAGGAGGTAGACTGGTGGTGAGAGGGGGTAGGGACTGTAGGTGAGGAGGAGGGAGGAGGGGAGGGGACTGGTGGGGTGGAGGAGGGGAGGAGGGACTGGTGTAGGTGAGAGGGAGGTAGGGACTGGTGTAGGTGAGGAGGAGGTAGGGACTGGTGTAGGTGAGGAGGAAGGTAGGGACTGGTGGGAGGGAGAGGGAGGTAGGACTGGTGTAGGTGAGGAGGAAGGTAGGACTGTAGGTGAGGAGGAGGGGACTGGTGTAGGTGGGAGGAGGAGGATGGTGTAGGTGGGGAGGAGGAGGGACTGGTGGAGGTGAGGAGGAAGGTAGGACTGGTGGAGGGAGGGGGAAGGAGGACTGGTGGAGGAGGGGAGGGAGGCAGGACTGGTGTAGGTGAGGAGGGAGGTAGGACTGGTGTAGGTGAGGAGGAGGTAGGGACTAGGAGTGTGAGGAGGGAGGAGGGACTGGTGCAGGTGAGGGAGGGAGGTAGGGACTGGTGTAGGTGAGGAGGGAGGAGGACTGGTGTAGGTGAGGAGGAGGTAGGGACTGGTGTAGGGGAGGAGGGGAGGTAGGGACTGGTGTAGGTGAGGAGGGAGGGGCTGGTGGGGGGAGGGAGGGAGGGAGGGAGGGGAGGGGCATGGGAGGGGAGGGGAGGGGACTGGTGCAGGTGAGGGAGGTAGGGGTGGGACCGCAGGTGAGGGAGGGAGGGGTGGGACTGGTAGGTGGGAGGGGAGGGAGGGCTGGTGCAGGTGAGGGAGGGAGCTGGTGCAGGGGGAGGGGAGGGAGAGAGGACTTGCAGGTGAGGGGAGGGAGGTGGGATTGCAGGGAGGGGAGGGAGGACTGGTAGCAGGGGGAGGAGGGAGGGGAGGGAGGGGACGGTGTGAGGGAGGGGAGAGAGGGGATTGCAGGGAGAGGAGGGGCTGGTAGGTAGGAGGGAGGGGAGGGGACTGCAGGTGAGGGAGGGGTAAGGAAACAAATTAACAATAAAAGATAAACTTGTGCACAGTGGATGAGGGCGGGGCAGGGAGGAGGGAGGGGGGGGGGCAAGGGAGCACGGACATTAACATTAGAGGAGTTTTAATGTTTGTAGCTCAGGTGGTAGGTGACATGTGAGTGCGACATTGCTGGTTATACAAACCCAATTAGGGCTGTGTGGCATCAGGTGTGGTGGTGGTGGACTAACACTTGTTGCTGAGTGATGTGACAATGTTATGTTTATCCACTGTACTGTACCCCTCAGCTGGGATAATGTTGTCCTCACTCACATTGCTTTTTGGATAGATAATGTCAACAAGATGAAGTACAGTATACAGTAGTACTCTAGTGTTCTGTTAGACTTGTTGGCAATGTTTATAGGTGTCAGTGTAGTCTAGCATGTGATCACTTGTTTTTATGATAATGTTAGTTTTTGTCACTCAGTTATATCACTAGTGTGTCTCTAGTAAACTGGGTGTGTGTGTTGTGAGTGTGTGAGAGGCGCAGTGTCACGATGAATGGTGGCGTGGGAGGTCATCACGACCAGCCTCACAGCGTAGTAAAGATCCATCAGCAGACCTCACAAGCGGCTTCAAGATGAACGGGGATGTTTAGATAGAAGGGCAAGGTATGTATGTAGTCGGGTTTACAATAATACAAACATGTCTGGATTATCTGGGGTGAAGGAGAGTAGTGTTGTGTCTGTGAATGATGGTGAATGTTTTACTGTGTTAAATAATTTAATGAAGCCGAAATTTAGCTGTTAATGCACTACATTTCTATAACGATTTTTGGATGTCGTAACAAAACTTTGATTAACAAATTTCCACGACAAACACGCTTTGTTGTGAGCATCAGCTGATGGGCTAGTCTGCCAATTCAGTAAATTGTTCTATGTTTACATTAGTTTCCAGTGCAATATCAAGAAAGTTGTGCTCTTTTAATATTTTGCATTTTTATATTAAAATTATTAGTCTTTTTAAAATTTAGTTAACATATTGATAATATATGCAGTACAGAACTAGTTTTTTGCAACTATCAGCCACTTGATTTCACCCACCGGGTCAGTTTGGCTTTGTTTACAGTGAGTGAACATCTATTTTGTTGGTGTCTTGAGTATTTTTTCATTTTTACATTAAAAATTATTGGTCATTCTGAAATTTAGTTAACATATTTAAAATATAGGGCAGTGCAGTGTTAATTTAGATAAAATACTTGAATTACACCTAGTGAACTTAAAATTTTATTGGTGAAATTACTGCATCAACATGGGTCCCTGAAAGGTGATTTCTCCATCCCCACCCCACACCCCACATACACACCAAAGGTACTTTGCACATTGTATGTACTCAGTAGAAGCAACTACTCCAATATCCCATTAAAACAATGGATTTGGTTAACAAATAATTTAACGAATTGTGGAACAATTGTGTTCGTTAACAGAGGGACCACAGTATATCTGAAAAATTGTAATTGAAGGTTGTTGTTGATACAAGTATTTAAGTGGTAGAGAGTTCTGTCTACAGTTTCATAATTTCTATTTGTTGATGGACTAGTGTAATTACTGCACTAACCTTATTTACGGCACACACTGAAAGACCAGTATTAAAGTGCAGTAATAGCATTATATCATCGAGTTCAGACATGACATGTAACCTGCCCCCAGACAGCCTTATGTGAGATGGGTTAGCTAGGTTCAGCCCTTAAAATGAGATGTTGACCAGCTCTGCTGATATTAATCAGAATCTGAAAATTTATTTAGGTACTGTACAACACGTAGAGTAATTGTAATGTTAGTATTAATTATCATATTAGTGACAATTAAGAATGTAACTAAGTACTGAACAAAAAAAAACTTAGTCATTCATACATACAGGAATGAAACAAAATGCTTTATGATGTCCTGCCAAGTTATAGGAAGAACTGCCCTTTCTACAGTTAACTTAAGAGATTCAGAGTGTGTCGAACTACTATACCCTGTATATAATATATACAGTACCGGTATACTTATCATTACGTGCAAATAACAGAGGCATTTGACAAAATTTTATTCAAGCAGTTAATAACTCAGTAAATGCTTTAAATTTTTTAAGTTTTCTTTTATTCATAGGAAATATTTAACCATTGTTTTTTACAAAATATTAAGAACTCTTTAATAAATACTGTATAGTACTATACAGTACGAATGTACTGTACTGGTACATATACTGTATCTGTGTGCATGGTTGTATGCATGTGCATACTGGGTGTTTTATTATAAGTAACTTGAGCTACAGGTGGCAAACTGCCATCTCTGTTGCTCGATATTGAAATAAATGACCAAGGAATTGATCCAGGCATCTGTTAGATGGCTGATGATGATTTTTTTCTTTAGTAGTACAAGTAGTTGAAGGAAATGTGGGTTCAAGGATGAGTTTCTCTTGTGAGGAATCTGTCTAAGGGTCTTGGGCCTGTGAAAATTTTTAGTGTACAAAATGAAAGTTGTGAGGATATTAGCCACATTAATAGTGATAGAAGAGAGATGGAACTACTGTACAGCATTACAAGGAGAGAAAGTGAAGGAAAATTAGTTGTAAATGTTGCATGAGATGTTCAGTGCAGTACAGTGCTTTTGATTGGTTCTTACCTAATACTGTTCTGTAGTGCCGGGAAGATAATTCTGTAAATGGTTACTGCATGCCTAGTTAAATTTTTTTCTTAATATTCAATAAGTACTGAATATTTTATTTCCTTAAGGTTACTTATTAAGGAATACCATATGAGTTGGTGAGAAGTTTACAATAAAAAAAGTTTGAAGTTACAGTGAGGTTTGTGAAGTGATTTCCTAAAATTTGGGTGTTAAGGGAAATCCAACTTTCCCTGTGGAGTTAATTAGACTTCAAACATTGTATCTACGTAATGTGTGTTTAATGCCTCTGAAGTGTGTGTATGTTCCTTCAAAACTATCAGTTATCTCACCACCCATTCCTTCATCATAACCAAAAATTTCTGTTTCCTAAAAACAAAGGACTTTTTTACCATATCTACCCTTTGACACTTTTCACAGCCCACCACCATTTTACTGTGATTTACTTTAAACTTTTTATGATATCTCTTATACTATAGCTATATTACTGGTATATACACACATAATTATGGAAGCAACAGTGTCTTCAACTAGCATTCCCATCCATCATATTAATGTTACAGTACTCCCTGTAGATCTAAATGTCTAGTGAAGACCTTCCCCTACTTCTTCATACAGAAATCTTTTGCAGCTTCCAGTAGTCTCTCTCCCACATCAAATAATCACAATACTGTTTCTGTAGATTGTCATTATGGCTAGGATAACTGTTGCCATCCTCTTCACTACTACCAACTTTTTTATTTATCATCAATTTTGTGAAAATTCGATATGAAGACACATATTATCTTTACCACATGTGAACTTTTTAATTCTCTTAATTATTCCTTTGCCCTACTATTTCCTCACCACTGACGGATTCTCAGGTCCTACATTCATACCTGGCACTTTTCCCTTCATACTGTAGGACAGTCACAACATCCATCAAATCATTAGGTGCATGAAAGCACTAATGAACCAACACACTTGTCACATAACATTTCTTCAGTTACTTGATCTTTTGCTAGAGCCATCTTATATACTGTACTATACTGTACAGTACAGTTATATATATCATGGTCTTTATCCAGATTAATAAAGTTAGATGTACTGTACTGTATGTGCAGATATAAATATGTGTAGGTATGTAAAATACAGGTGAAAGTGAAAGTGGGTCCCATAGGCATGACTGCTTGTTAGGGACAGTGTGGATACAGCACACTGTAAACAAAGCCTTCCGTACACAAGGAGGCAGCATGGCTGGTACTACATGTTACTGTACATTATATCTACATATAATCAGTTTCCCTCCAACATTGAATGGCATGTCTTTGTCTACCTCACTTGTTACCCAAACTTGAGATTGTTACTTCATCTGCATCTCTGAAATTCAATAACTCTTCAGTACTGTTTATTCCTTCCATCTTTTATATACATTCTCCAACTTCAGGATAATACAGTATGTACTGTATACTGTAACATAATAATTTTATGTACTGTCACATTTTTCTCAAGATTTTTCTACTTGTCCAGTGCATCTGCTGTTTATACAGTATATGTGTACTGTACAGTATTAGCAAAAAATAATGTAATTTGGTACTGTGCTGTACAGGTTTGCCTATCTTGATCCTATTGGGTAGCCATAGTTTTTCCTACTCCAGAACATTACTCTTGTCCTGTCATGTGTGCGATGAAACTAACTGTGGTTGTATTAGTTCAGTTATCCTAAGGTGTTGTTTAACATAGGAGGTTACATTTAACCTTTTGGCTGCAGTGGGTTATCCGGGTAACCTCCCTCACTACTGTTGGCCACCAAGGCATCTTGGTTCAAAGTTCCCTCCCTCAGATGTCATGTGGAAAATACCTTGTCATTGGCTACAGGTTTTTTCACAGTGACTTTATTTTCTTGCTATTGATTGGTCAGGATATCACTGACCTTGTGTAGTGATGCAACTCTTTCTTGGCTACTGCACTGGCAAGTGAAGAATCTGTATGAGTATTATGCAATGGAAATTTGTTTGCTCATGATTGACTGTCTTGCAAAAATGGCTATTGTACAGCCATTATCATGGTGAATTATGAGGGATTATGACAATGAATATGACTGATAATAAGATACACATAGTAAGACATAATACGGCTGGGCATAGTGATAGCTTAGTAATGTTGGGGAGGGCGGGCAGAAGGGGACGAGAGGCTGTGTTACCTGCCTCCACAATTACCAGATTATTAGGATCCATTGTGGTAAGTGCCCATTTGGCTGTCTTTATATGCATGCGACTGTATACTGACAGTCACTACACTGACAGGTGGCTCAGTATGACTAGCTGTATGGTGATAGGCGTCTTTGTAACTGTATACTGACAGGTGTCTTAGTGTGATGTAACTATACTGACAGGTGTTTGTGTTTAGTGTGATTGTAACTGTATACTGACAGGTGTTTTAGTGTGCTTGTAACTGTATACTGACAGGTGTTTTAGTGTGACTGTAACTGTATACTGACAGGTGTTTTAGTGTGACTGTAACTGTAAACTGACAGGTGTTTTAGTGTGAAAAAGTACCCAGTCTAAATGAGAAGTTCAAACACTGGCAGTACTGTACTGAAATTACCATAAATAGGTTAACAGTGTTCACATGTTTATAAACAAAAATTAGTTTATACTGACTTGAAAATACTTTAGTGTAGTGACAGAGTTGTCTTAATTTTAGATAAGACAAAACTTTGTCCAAAAATACAAGTGTGTGTGTGTGTGTGTGTAATAATTATAATTAACTGTTTATTGAGGATATAGCAGCCAAACGACTGAAAATATACAATAAATAGATGGTAAAGGTTACATGTACTGTACTGTAGTGTGAATGAGAGTGGGTCACTTGACTAACAAAAGCTTTCAGTACAAAAAGAGAAGTTTGGAGTGAACACATAAATTAACTACAGACATGGAAATAATCTCGTTGGTTGCAGAGCAGCCAGTCTTGTAAACTATCTGGGGGGTTGATAGTGGTGCCTTCACACAGCAGAGAAGGTTTTACAACTTTGTGCAATCCTGGTCTCTGGTTTGTGTCTAATTACACTCCCATGCCTAGGTCCCTCAGCTCACAGGGTGTTAGAGGGGTTTGTTTCTCATTTGATGTTGGAAATTCTCATTTGTCACCTGGTGGAGTTGAGAGCCCTTGTTTCTCACCTGGTGGAGTTGAAATTTCTTATATTTCAACTGGTGTAGCTGAGACTGGGTACCTATTACATCTGGTGTTGGTAAGTGGTCAGGTTTGGGTGGGCCATGACCTCTGACCACAGGGCATTGACTTGTCACTGTAACATTTGTTCTCATTCCTTTCGAGTTGAAGTTATCACTTTTGTATATCAGTTGTGGATTGATCGTCAATCTTTGTACTATATTTTTGGAGGGAGGATGTTGATAAATCCTGGTGGGGTGGAGATAGGCTCAACATACCAGGCTGGCAGCTGTCTCCATGGTCTAAAAGACGACGACTGCCTTAAAGTATGTTCTCACCCTTTTTTTGTGTGTGTGTGTGCGTGTGTGTGTGTAATATAATAATAATAATAATAATAATAATAATAATAATAATAATAATAATAATAATAATAATAATTATTAACGGTTTATTGAAAAGATTCTGCAGCCCAAAGGCTGAAAATATACATTGGACAAGAATGACTTATTACATACAAAGACATGGGGTGGGTGGGTCGTTTAATAAAAGCTTTCATTATTGAAAGAAGAAGGAACTTGAATTGAACATGCAAATTATTATAGTTACAGTTGATGGTCGGGGCCTGGGCTGGTCATTGAGAGACATCGGGTGGTGTGGTGTTCACGTATTGCAGTAACTCGTCTCGGTGTTGATATGAAGGAACTCACGTGGTCTTGGAGACATCGGGTGGTGTGTTCGTTTTATGAAGACAAACTGAACCAGTAAAGCAGTGCAAATAAAATATATTTAGTGTTTGGGGATTAAGAAAGGTCTCTGCCACACAACATTTATCTGATAGTTCCCATCATGTTGTATCATTGAAGGGTTGTGACGCTCTCGGGGTGTGGCAGTAATGACCCATTGTGTGTATGACTAAAATAAAAGAGGTGGCTCATAGCAGCCACCTCTCTTACTCATCCTTACTCACCAACACTAACTTAGTAGCTTAACCAGCATAAATGTAATGTCACTTGACCTCACCATTACTTTCTCCATGTACAGGTACTTAATATCACACGCGTTGAGATAATGTCATCTAACACATCATCATCTGTCCCTAACTTATGACTGTGATCCTTGTTCTCTCATTAATAGTTAATTAGTTCTGACTCGCTCCCTTGAGTACACATGTATCACGACCCTTCAATTTACTTTTCGAATCTAAACTTTGCATCCTTCGCTTTCATTTTGGTTCATGTGCAATGCCTGACTCACCACTGAAGAATCACGGTTGTAGTATTTGGCAGACAAAGCCTTTTTGCCCTAACCAATTAACAACTGACTCAGAGCTAACTGTAACATACGACCTTGGATCATTTGTGTAACTTCCTCTGTAGGATGCTCTCATATATCTACCACTGTAATAAACTTTTCTTCAAAGAGGTCTGATGAGATTTGCACACTTAAGAAACACTGTTCTTGTTTGTCTTGTAGATGTGTTAAAATTTTGTTTTACTGTATCTTTATCTTTTACATTATATAGTAAGTAAACATGATACATACATATTGCTGGGTACTGTCCACACATACTGCTGAGTAATGACCACACCTACTGCTGGGTATTGACCACACATACTGCTGCCTACTGACCACACATGCTGCTGCCTACTGACCACACATGCTGCTGGGTACTGACCACACCTACTGCTGGGTATTGACCACATAAACTGCTGGGTATTGACCACACATACTGCTGAGTATTGACCACACACACACTAACACACATACTGCTGGGTATTGATCTCACATACTGCTGGGTATTGACCGCACATACTGCTGATTATTAACCACACACTAACACACATACTGCTGGGTATTGATCTCACATACTGCTGATTATTGATCACACATACTGCTGGGTATTGATCACACACACTGCAGGGTATTGATCACACATACTGTGGGGTATTGACCACACATACTGCTGGGTATTGATCACACATACTGCTGGGTATTGATCACACATACTGCTGGGTATTGATCACACATACTGCAGGGTATTGATCACACATACTGTGGGGTATTGACCACACATACTGTGGGGTATTGACCACACATACTGCTGGGTATTGATCACACATACTGCTGGGTATTGATCACACATACTGCTGGGTATTGATCTCACATACTGCTGGGTATTGATCACACATACTGCTGAGTATTGATCTCACATACTGCTGGGTATTGACCACACATACTGCTGTGTATTGATCACACATACTGCTGAGTATTGATTACACATACTGCTGGGTAATTATCACACATACTTGGGTATTGATCACATACTGTGGGGGTATACCCACACATACTGCTGGGTATTGATCACCCACTAAAACACATACTGCTGGGGATTGATCTCACATACTGCTGAGTATTGATCACACATACTGCTGGGTATTGATCTGCATACTGCTGGGTATTGATCACACATACTGCTGGGTATTGATCTCTCATACTGCTGGGTATTGATCACACATAGCTGAGTATTGATCACACATACTGCTGGGTATTGATCACACATACTGCTGGTATTGATCACATACTGCTGGGTATTGATCACACATACTGCTGAGTATTGATCACACATACTGCTGGTGTGATCACAATACTGCTGGGTAATGATCTCACATACTGCTGGGTATGATCACACATACCGCTGAGTATTGATCACACATACTGCTGGGTATTGATCACACATACTGCTGAGTATTGATCACACATACTGCTGGGTATTGATCACACATACTGCTGGGTATTGATCTCACATACTGCTGGTGTGATCACACATACTGCTGAGTATTGATCCACACATACTGCTGGGTATGATCACACACACATACTGCTGGGTATTGATCACACATACTGCTGGGTATTGATCACACATACTGCTGAGTATTGATCACACACATACTGCTGGGTATTGATCACATACTGCTGGGTATTGATCACACATACTGCTGGGTATTGATCACACATACTGCTGGGTATTGACCACACATACTGCTGGGTATTGATCACACATAACGCTGAGTGTGTCTCACATACTGCTGGGTATTGACCACACATACTGCTGTGTATTAATCTCACACATACTGCTGGGTGATCACACATACTGCTGGGTATTGATCACACATACTGCTGGGTATTGATCACTCTGCTGCTGGTGTGTACACACATATTGCTGTGTATTGATCACACATACTGCTGGGTATTGATCACACACATACTGCTGAGTATTGATCACACATACTGCTGGGTATTGATCACACATACTGCTGGGTATTGGTCTCACATACTGCTGGGTATTGATCACACATACTGCTGATATTGATCTCACATACTGCTGGGTATTGATCACACATACTGCTGGGTATTGATCACATACTGCTGGGTAATTATCACACAATACTGCTGGGTATTGATCACACATACTGTGGGGTGTGATACACATACTGCTGGGTATTGATCACCACACATACTGCTGGGTATTGATCATGCATACTGCTGGGTATTGACACACATACTGCTGGGTATTGATCACCATACTGCTGGGTATGATCACACATACTGCTGGGTATTGATCACACATACTGCTGGTATTGATCACCATACTGCTGGGTATGATCACACATACTGCTGGGTATTGATCTCATATACTGCTGGTATTGATCACACATACTGCTGGGTATTGACCACACATACTGCTGGGTATGATCACACACCTACTGCTGGTATTGATCACACACATACTGCTGGGTATTGATCACACATACTGCTGGGTATTGATCACACACATACTGCTGGGTATTGATCACACACATACTGCTGGGTATTATCACACATACTGCTGGGTATTGATAACATATACTGCTGGGTATTATCACACATACTGCTGGGTATTGATCACACATACTGCTGGGTATTGATCACACATACTGCTGGATATTGATCACACACACATACTGCTGGATATTGATCACACACATACTGCTGGTATTATCACATACTGCTGGGTATTGATCATATACTGCTGGGTATTATCACACATACTGCTGGGTATTGATCACACATACTGCTGGGTATTGATCACACATACTCTGGGTATTGATCACACATACTGCTGGGTATTGATCACACATACTGCTGGGTATTGATCACACATACTGCTGGGTATTGATCACACATACTGCTGGTATTGATCACACACATACTGCTGGGTATTGATCACACATACTGCTGGGTATTGATCACACATACTGCTGGGTATTGATCACACATACTGCTGGTGATCACACATACTGCTGGTGATCACACATACTGCTGGGTGTGATCACACATACTGCTGGGTATTGATCACACATACTGCTGGGTATTGATCACACATACTGCTGGGTATTGATCACACATACTGGGTATTGATCACACATACTGCTGGGTATTGATCACACATACTGCTGGTATTGATCACACATACTGCTGGGTATTGATCACACACATACTGCTGGGTATTGATCACACATACTGCTGGGTATTGATCACACACATACTGCTGGGTGATCACACACATACTGCTGGGTATTGATCACACACACATACTGCTGGGTATTGATCACACATACTGCTGGTGATGATCACACATACTGCTGGGTGATCACATACTGCTGGTGATGATCACACACATACTGCTGGGTATTGATCACACATACTGCTGGATATTGATCACACACATACTGCTGGGTATTGATCACACATACTGCTGGGTATTGATCACACATACTGCTGGGTATTGATCACACATATTGCTGGGTATTGATCACACATACTGCTGGGTATTGATCACACATACTGCTGGGTATTGATCACACACACTGCCTGGGTATTGATAACACATACTGCTGGGTATTATCACACATACTGCTGGGTATTGATCACACATACTGCTGGGTATTGATCACACATACTGCTGGATTGATCACACACATACTGCTGGGTATTGATCACACACATACTGCTGGGTATTGATCACACATACTGCTGGGTATTGATCACACACACTATGCTGGGTATTGATCACACATACTGCTGGGTATTGATCACACATACTGCTGGATTGATCACATACTGTGGGTATCACACACATACTGCTGGGTATTGATCACACATACTGCTGGGTATTGATCACACATACTGCTGGGTATTGATCACACATACTGCTGGGTATTGATCACACACACTGCTGCTGGATTGATCACACATACTGCTGGGTATTGATCACACACATACTGGGTGATGATCATACTGCTGGGTATTGATCACACACATACTGCTGGGTATTGATCACACATACTGCTGGGTATTGATCACACACATACTGCTGGGTATTGATCACACACATACTGCTGGGTATTGATCACACATACTGCTGGGTATTGATCACACATACTGCTGGGTATTGATCACACACATACTGCTGGGTATTGATCACACACATACTGCTGGGTATTGATCACTACTGCTGGGTATTGATCACACATACTGCTGGGTATTGATCACACACATACTGCTGGTATTGATCACACATACTGCTGGGTATTGATCACACATACTGCTGGGTATTGATCACACACATACTGCTGGGTGATCACACACATACTGCTGGGTATTGATCACACATACTGCTGGGTATTGATCACACATACTGCTGGGTATTGATCACACATATCTGCTGGTATTGATCACACACATACTGCTGGGTATTGATCACACATACTGCTGGGTATTGATCACACACATACTGCTGGGTATTGATCACACACATACTGCTGGGTATTGATCACACATACTGCTGGGTATTGATCACACATACTGCTGGGTATTGATCACACACATACTGCTGGGTATTGATCACACATACTGCTGGGTATTGATCACACACATACTGCTGGGTATTGATCACACATACTGCTGGGTATTGATCACACACATACTGCTGGGTATTGATCACACATATACTGCTGGGTGTGATCACATACTGCTGGGTATTGATCACATACTGCTGGGTATTGATCACACATACTGCTGGTGATGATCACACACATACTGCTGGGTATTGATCACACATACTGCTGGGTATTGATCACACACGGGTATTGATCAACATACTGCTGGGTATTGATCACACATACTGCTGGGTATTGATCACAAATACTGCTGGGTATTGATCATTATTACTGCTGGGTATTGATCACACATACTGCTGGGTATTGATCACACACACCGCTGGGTATTGATCACACATACTGCTGGGTATTGATCACAATACTGCTGGCATTGATCACACACATACTGCTGGGTATTGATCATACATACTGCTGGTATTGATCTCATACATGCTGGGTATTGATCACACACACTGCTGCATTGATCACACACATACTGCTGGGTATTGATCACAACATACTGCTGGGTATTGATTACATTAATACTGGTGTATTGATCACACACATACTGCTGGGTGATCACACATACTGCTGGGTATTGATCACACATACTGCTGGGTATTATCACACACATACTGCTGGGTATTGATCACACATACTGCTGGTATTGATCCACATACTGCTGGGTATTGATCAAATACACTGATTGATCACATACTGCTGGATTGATCACACATACTGCTGGGTATTGATTGCACACATACTGCTGGGTATTGATCACACATACTGCTGGGTATTGATCACATACTGCTGTAATATCACTATACTGGGTATTGATCACACATACTGCATCCCAAGGGTATTGATCACACATACTGCTGGGTATTGATCACACACATACTGCTGGGCACACTCACATACTGCTGGGTATTGATCACACATACTGCTGGGTATTGATCACACATACTGCTGTATGATCACACATACTGCTGGGTATTGATCACACATACTGCTGGGTATTGATCACACATACTGCTGGGTATTGATCACACATACTGCTGGGATTGATCACACACATACTGCTGGGTATTGACTCTCATACGGGATCACACACATACTGCTGGATGATCATACATACGCGTTGCATTTATTGTTGGGTATTGATCACACATACCATTGATCACACATACTGCTGGGTATTGATCACACACATACTGCTGGTATCACACACATACTGTGGGTATTGATCACACAATACTGCTGGATTATAACATACTGCTGGGTATTGATCACACATATCTGCTGGGTATTGATCACACATACTGCTGGGTATTGATCACACATACTGCTGGGTATTGATCCATACTGCTGCGGGTATTGATCACCATACTGCTGGGTATTGATCACACCCATACTGCTGTATTGATCACACATATTGATCACACATACTGCTGGGTATTTGATCACACATACTGCTGTATTGATCACACATACTGCTGGGTAATGATCATACCGCTGGGTATTGATCACACATACTACTGCATTGATCACACATATTGCTGGGTATTGATCACACACATACTGCTGGGTATTGATCACCCATACTGCTGGGTATTGATCACACATACTACTGGGTATTGATCACACACATACTGCTGGGTATTGATCACACACATACTGCTGGGTATTGATCACCCATATCTGCTGGGTATTGATCACACCCATACTGCTGGGTATTGATCACACATACTGCTGGGTAATGATCACACATACTGCTGGGTATTGATCACACATACTGCTGGGTATTGATCACACATACTGCTGGGTAATGATCACACATACTGCTGGGTATTGATCACACATACTACTGGGTATTGATCATGTGGTGGGTTACAGTATCTTGAAAGTTTTGTAATGTTTTTTACATAATGAAGTTCTATTTTTCAATACTCTATCTGTTAGTAGTATTGTAAAACTAGCTTACTGTTTCGTGAACAATATGAATGAAGTATAAAAAGTCCTAAAGATGTGTTGTTGTACAGTATTGTGAAATAGAATATGCATGTAGAAGAATAATGAATAAAATATAAATAATTTTCTTACATTTGTTTAGTCACTGTGGAGTGTTTTAAATGAATTGTGTGGGGTGAGCTACCAGGGGAGAGGAGGGTGGAGCTGGGCAGACTGCCACTAATGGTGACAAATGTGCATCATCCGTGATGACAAAGGCAAATTAGAGCCCTATTGAGGTGTGAGGAGGCCTACTAGGACATGTGAAATGTTTTATTAATGCCATAATTGGCCAACACTTAAAAAAAAAAAGGCTTGTTCTCATACGAGACTTGTCACAATTGTGTAAACTGACTCACATGAGGTACAAGTCTGTTGCAGTGGTTAAGTGTTAGGACATTCTTGGCTCCATGAGGGCTTCTATTTATGAAAGGTATATATCCCTGAAAAATCTTTTATAAATAGAAACTATTTTTTCCATTGACCACCATAATATAAAAGGAGATGCGTTCCTACAGCTAAAAACTTCCCATGTATAAATGCAATTTAATTTTTTTTTTTGGGAGGGGGGAATAATACTAAGAATATGTATTAATAATAATAATTTTAATAAAACAGTACAGTGCAGTATCAAGTTTGTTTATTCCATAACAGAATATATTCTACTCTTGGAAAACTGTAGGTGGTTGTTAAGGGTGATGGTGGGGCAGGTTGGTGGTAGATTCGCATTGGAGGATAACATATTACAGTACTGTACAGTCAGGCAATTCTACGGGGGGGGCACACCCCCAGATTTTGGGCTGGTCTCGGTTCCCCCACTTATATTATTCTCAAAATTGTAATTCCAAAAATATTCCCAAAACCAGGACCAGACGCCAGATGCAGGCATGGGTGAGGGGAGGGAGGCTCCAGGAGGGCAGGAATTGGGAGGGTGCAGATATGCGGGTGGGGTCACATCACGTGTATATAAACAAAACTGTCTTAATGGGTAGATGCAGAACATTACCACGGTATTTCCACTGAGGAGGGTGACAGACTGACAGTAATTGTCGAATTTGTCGCCGAAACTACCCAGAAGAAATATTTCTGGTCTGCCACTGTGGGTTTTTTCTACTTGCTAAGGAGGTATGCTTAGAGAGAACATGTGAGTAACGAGCAACTATAGAGTAATATTGCCAATCAGTCATCTCACTATTCAGTTTGCACAGGTAAGAGTAATTAAAGCTTATTGGTAATGGGCTCTGGGGCATTCTGAGACACATTATATGTCACAAGAACATGTAATTAATATGTCAAGTGAGAATGCTTTTAGGCCTACATTTTTGTAATGAAATAACTGGATGGACTGTACTGATTTACCTTACACTGTCTAGCTCAGCTCATCTACAGCCACTCTGATTGACTTGAACTGAATGATTGACTGATTGTAAATATTACTCCATAATCCTATAGTTAAAAAATGATCTTTATTAATGAAATAAGGTACAAGAATTGCATTAAAATAAGAAAACCGAGTGTCAGTTGCATTCGCCAAGTCACCAGGTGATAGGCAAATCACACGCATATTCCATAATTGTTTATCTGTATCAAGGATCACCATCAGTGAGTACTGTATTTTCCAAAAATGACTGAAGTTATCATAATGAGTAATTCAGTGTAATAATGACGCAAATAATATTTAATCAGGAGAAGCATTAACACGCTTTATATTATGCTAATACGACGATAGGTCGTGAGCCCTTTGCAGGTTACGCATGTGGTACCATTTCTACGTATTATCTTGGATAATTTATCATTAATTTGTAGGTTTTGTCTTTTTTACAGATAACAGATTACCATGTACAAATATGGATAAATTTCTGTTATTAAAAACAAATGCTGTGCAACAGAAAACAAGGAATCTGAGGGCCTCCTGCAAAAGAAGTCAAAGGAGGATTTCTGATGCTATAACTACTGCGTGTATACCATTGCAGAAACAGAAAAATAAGGAGGAAGACAATTGCCAAATTGACATCTCAGAATTGCCATAGCAACCATGTTATTTGAAATGGGAGTATCCCATATAGTGAAGGAAAGTCCATGCCTGGCTATTCGGGTGCTGGTTTGACCAATATGAGGGCTGAATATTCTCAACGACAATGTTCTGTTTCCCTGGCAGGCATTTTAAAATTCACCAGCCTGGGCAATGCAGATGACGTGATTCAGAAAGAGTGCGGCTTCCAACTGGATACAAAAGCATTGATGGAAAAGATGGTGCGATTGAAAGCACCTGGAACTCACAATGCCACAAATCCTCCCCAGAAGATCCTGTTATAGCTGATCGCCGCGCGGTCCAAAGAATGAGAATACACCAGAAGTTCTGGCGAAGGTTACAGAATGTGAGATGATTGACACGGGCCAAGATCTATGGTATGGTGAGAGAAGAAATTGGCAGAAAGTGCTAAATCATGTCATTACGGCTTTTTTTTTATTCGCTGATGGCCAAAGGATGTTAGTAAAAACAGGAGCAGTTGGCACATAGTCGTCAGATTTATGATGAAGTGCGTCACATTGCATTCAGGGAGTGCTTTCATTTCTTCACTCCCATGGTGTCATGGATGCCGTACCTATCATTTTAGATTAATTCGAAAAGTTTGGAAAATCCGGTTTGGATTACAAATCTTCACTCTGTTGGCTTAGGATTTGATGGACATCATCAAGAGGAGGAATCAGCGGTGTTCAGAAATGCATTCAAAATATAAAGCTCCTTGCCTATTATGTACACCAAGGTATATAGGCTCAATTTGGTTTTGATCAATGTTGCCAACAGTGCTCTTGCTGTTTAGAATTCCTTCTGAAAAGTTAGTGTCCTTATATCTTCACTTCTAAAAACCTGTCGTTCACGAGAGGTTCATTTTTATACAACGAGAAATGTTCCCAGGAGAACAAGTCCGAGAACTGCAGCATCTGAGTGATACGCGGTTGTGGTGTCGGTCCACCTCATGTGAAATTGCTCTGCTGCGTCTCGAATGCATAGTAAGACTATTGAAGGAGACTTCTACAGAAGACACTGGAGCACGAGCCGTATCCGCTCGAGGTTTACTTGCGCAAATAGATGCAGAATTTGTCTACTTATTGCAGTTTTTCTCAGAGATTCTTGGAAAAGTTGATAAAGTATCACAGCAGCTACAGGACAAGCAAGCAGACTTAGGAAAAGCAGCAATGCTCATTTCGTCGCTCCGTTAAGATCTAGCTGATAAACGCCACTGTAACTTGATTGAGCATTACTCCGAGAAGATTGATGAGCTCTGTGAGAAATGCAGCATTTCACCAACAAAGACACGAAATATAACCAGAAAACCCCGACAGAATGATGAATTCATTGTGCTGGAAACGACCGGTCAAAGATCTGACGTGAGTCATGTGCACATTGGCATCTTCTATGAAGTCCTAGACTGTTTGATTAGTGAATTAGACAGGCGTTTCTCCAATGACTCCTGTGCAATTTTCTGTGGGATTTCAGCTCTTTGTCCAGAAGGACAGACATTCTTGTCTGAAGAAGATTTGAAGGCATTTGCAGTTACACACTCAGTCAATCAAAGTGATTTACAAGAGATGCCTCTGGTGAAGAAATTGCTCGTGAAGGAACATAAACAACCTTCATCGCTCGTGCAATTTATGTCATTTATATGCCCTTATAAGGCTGCATTTGACTGTTTGTATAAATTACTGTTGATAGCTGTGACTCCCTGCTACCAGTGCTTCATGCGAGAGAAGCTTTTCGAAAATGAAATTAGTGAAAACATTCCTGAGAAATTCCATGTCCAGTGACAGACTGAGTAACATCGCGCCACTATCGATTGAAAGTGCATGCGCTGAGGGAATTGATTTAGATTGTTTTGTCGACGAGTTTGGCAACTGACATAATAATTGTAGGATTAAGCTGCACTGAATATACTGCTACCGTCACAGTACCGTGTGAACTGAAACCGCACCATTGCCTTTTGCCATTGGGTATAATGTAACAGTTGCATGCGGCGCCCATGTCTGAATACGTAAACGTTGTTTCCATTATGTGTGAAGCGTGAGATCATCATTTTTTCGCTGATGTATGTACATACATTGTAAAGACGCTGCTATATTTTTCAATGTTTGTCATGTGGTATACCCGCCCTTTATGTGACTATGGGAGCAATAATACAGTTTTAGAGATATGTTCAAGTGTGTCAATACTCCAATGAATCATGATTACCGGTAGTGGAATAAGAGCGTTGCCATTATACCGCCATATGCTGATTATTTTAGGCTGGCGTCATGAGAGACGTCACTTCACATTTGTCAATCTAATTGGTGTAATAATGCCAAAAACTGCATCTTGCAAGTTGTACACAGGTTTGGTTTAACATTTACCTTGGCCCCAAAGTGGCCCCCCCACTTTCCGAAGGCTAGAAATGCCACTGTGTACAGTATCTGTATACATTATGTATACAGTACTGTATAAGTACAGAAATGTTGCCACACACTAGCCTGCACTACAGTACAGTACACTGCTTACTGTATGTGTTAAACATTACACTGCTTACTGTATGTGTTCAACAGTACCCTGCTTACTGTACAGTAGGTGTTCAACAGTACCCTACTTACTGTACAGTATGTGTTCAACAGTACACTGCTTACTGTACAGTATGTGTTCAGCATAAGATGCTCCCAAATGCCTGTGTTAACAACTCAGCATTTTCTTATGCTACGGAAACATATTGTAAGTTGTTTTCTTAAAGCAGAGTTTTCGTTCGTATACCAAAGCGCTGGAACCACAATTTTTTTTTTTTTGTATTAGCAAATTTTTGTAAATCAAAGCACTCTTGTACAGTATTTCACAAAATACATTACAGTATATTAATCTTAAGTGTTTAGATCCTATCATATATTCTACATGTATAGTAGTACTGTAATACTTTCTTTAGACTTACTACAGTACTCAGTTTAAAAAAAAAATTCTTGTTTTACTTTGAACTTATTTCAAACTTGTTACGTACATAACTGGACACTTCCTTGTACAGTACTGTATCACTATGGAGGTATTAAATGATTTATTTAAAAATATACTACAGTACTTTGAATTTGGCTCTCATATTATAACCTGATACTTGGCTAGCGTGACTGAAGTATAGGTAGACAAGACCACACATTGAAAACACTGTTTTCCCAGGACCCCTAACATTTTTTCTGAACAATTTTCAATATTATACAGTTGTTTACTTTTGTGTGATACCCCTAACCTTTAATAAAAAAAATGGGTGTGGGAGATGAGTAACACATGGGCCTCTCAATCTTGTGTCATTCCTTCAGTGCCTGTTGTCTGTGCATCACAAGTAGACTTCTTTGTTTCTCTCTCTGAGAAGCCAAGTGCTAACCCCTCTATAACTTTAGGGTACATTACAGTATTTTATTAGCTTTATTCAATTGATAACTCTAATCGTGCAATTTTGGGTGGTAGATACACAGTCGACCCTTGTTAAAACGGACCCCTTTAATCCGGATATCGGATAAACCGGATGAAATTTGAGTTAAGCGAGGGACTGTCCGTGTCAAATTTCTGGTTCTGGGATTGTCCGATAGATGGCTTGCGCACGCCAGACCGCCAGTCATTGTTGACTTTTAGCGCCATATTCGAGTATCAGTGTTGTGTTGCCCTGCAATTTTCGTTGATATTTCAGTGATTGGGCATCTTTCAGCCTTGTATTTTACATCATGTCTTCAAGGGTGAGTAATACGCCGAAGAGGAAGTATGTGACCCTTTCTGTGAACCAGAAACTGGAACTTATAAGGAAGTTAGAGGCTGGTGCTTCGGTGGCTAGAGTTTGTGACGAGTATGGTGTTAAAGAGCAAACAGTTTCGGACATACGCAAGGCTAAGGACAAACTCACTGCATTTTCTTTGAAATATAATGTTGATGCAAATTCTAAGTCATCATCTGTTGGTGCAAGGAAGCGTATGAGAGTGGCAAAAGATACAAATCTTGAGGAGGCAGTGACGAAGTGGTTTATGCAGCAACGATCCTGTGGTAATGTCGTCCGTGGTGTAGAAATTCAAGCTGCTGCTGCTAAGCTAGCAAGTCATATGGGCATCGAGAATTTCGAAGCTAGTGACGGGTGGTTATGGCGATTTAGAAATCGCTATGGAATGTATAATAAAATTACCCATGCTTGGAAAAAACTTCTGTACAATGTGGAGGTACAGTAGAATATGATTTCGAAGGATTAGAGGCAAGGGACTTTCATCGTATCCTTAAGAGGGCGGGCGAAAATGATGTCACAGAAGACGACATCAGAAACTGGCTAGAAGACACAGAGGGTGACCCTGGATACCAAGTCTTAACAGAAAAAGAAATAGCGGATGAAGTTCTCTTTGGTGACAGCAGAGATAGTGAAGATGAGGAAGACGACGAACCATTGCCCAAGAAACCCAAACTCTCTGTTATATGAGAATCCATTGATAATGTCATTTCGTACATTGAATTGTCAGCAGAAACTGATGTTCAGCATTACTATCAACATATTAGAGCCTTTAGGGAACTCATTATCCAGAAGCAGCATCAGCAAGGTAAACAACTGAAACTCGACTCATTCTTCAAGCCAGTTTGTCTCAACCCTGCTGCAGCTGTTGAGCCTGCTGACAATATTAATGACCCTCCTGCTGCTGACTCAGGCCATCCTCAGTCACCTCAGCCTTCTACGAGTGGGGGACAAGGACCAGTGGAGCATCATAGCTCTACTCACTCCGAATGACAAGTTATCACCTCTACCCCCCACTTCCACCACATCAAGCTCATCTGTCATCTACCAAAGGTAAATGAAATTAACAATTTACGGTATTAACTTTTTTATTTTTACATATTGTAATGTTTTATATTGCTAGTTATATGATGTTTACAGTAGTTCCTGTATTTTTGTTACTGTGTATCATGTTCAGCGTACAGTGTATATATGGTACTGTATTTCCAATATCATATACTTAGGCCTATGCAATATTAACCCCTAAATCGGTTAATTCGGACAATCGTCTAAAACGGACACCCTTCCCCCCCATTACTCCGTTTTAACGAGGGTCGACTGTATTTATCATGAATCAAAGTTTGTTTACATTTGCTTAAAGACCCAGCTTGAGAATGGTCAGTGAGTTGGTGCGTGGGCCTTCACAACACAGCCTAGACCCATGGTGCTTAGCTCAGCCTGTCATAAGATTTTCAAAATCCATATTTTTGTGTCTAGTTTAAGGTAATGTAATCTGGTGTGACTCTTAATGGAATTTCAGAAAACTTTTATTGGGGGAATAGAATTTATCTCACTTTAGAAGTTACGGTAGTCAATTCTGTACATGATGTTCTCCTTCAAGTGTTTGTCTTGTTCTCTTGTGTTTGATCTAGAACTTAAGGAAACTATTTGGGGAATCTGTTGGTTGGCCCATTCTGGATTGGGTCATTCAATTAAAAGCAGTATACTGTACTTTTATTAACACCAAATCTTTGCTACCCCATCACCCAGCAGTGTTGTGACCACCTCTGTGGACGTGCCCCAAAGCCTATTTATCCCAAGTGATGTATCCCAGAAGGAATTGAAAGGGGTTGACCCTGTTTCTTAATTGTTGTCAAGCCTTGTTATAAAGTTTGCTTGTGTTTCTCGTGCAACATGTATCTTTGTGTGAATTCGTGTGTTTACCGGGTATTTATGGGGTGTATTTGACCTATGTTGCTCAGATTGGATGAGCATGGATTATGTGTTTCTTTTGCTATTTTACCCCTAAAGGGGGATTTGTGAGATACATACTAGGATGATACTTTGTGTGCATGCTAGTAATGTATCTCAGTCACATCTGCACCAAATGAGGCCAAATATCTTAACTCCATAACCGCAGGTTGTTAGTGGCTGATCCAAACCCTAGTTATTAATGACTAACACTGTATGGTGGCTTTTGTGTTTTGATCTGACTCAGTTGAAGTTACTTGGGTTACTCCACATTTAATGTTTGATGGAACACTTACTTGGTTCATACAGTATTAAGAGATATCTGTCTTAACTTATTTTTTGTGACCTGGCTTGGGGATTTTTTAGGGTCCCTGCTAAAGGTAACACCTGTTTTGGGCGACCAGAATGCTTTCTTATATGGGCTTTTGTTATAGGGGAGATGCTAAGCCTTCTTCCTGTTTAATGTAGGAAATGTGGTGATTGGGCAGTACATGTAATTGATACAGCACAGTACAGTCGCTACATCTTTTTTGAGTCTTGTACTTGGCAAATTATTTACAGTACAGTTTTGTAATTAATTAGCAGTTATCTTTGAAACCCTTGGCTTACTGGGTTTGTATGGGACCATATGAATGTGTATTGATGCATTCCTCTCTTATTACAATAGAGATTTCCTCTTTTTCTATATTCATCTGTGGTTAAGTGTGGAGGCCAAATAAAAAAATATGTCTACATGGACTCTACCTTGGGTCTTTTCCAACTGGGTACATGTCAGGTGGTTTCATTGTGAGCAAGCAGCTAATCCCACTTTTTCTGTCGAGGTATAATACGTCCTCCACATGTGCTTGTTGTATTCCACAAGAGCAGTCCAAAAGTTTTTCCTCACGAAAGATCCTAGGAGGGGCTGGTGAGATATTTTTCTTCTATTAATAATGGTCATATTATTGATGAACAAGCTGTGTGCTTGTTTCTCTTGAGAAGGGAGAGGGGCCAATGTGAAGTTGGTTAGAAGGGCTAGACTTCTTGCCTCTGGCTAATTGTCTCGCATTACAAAAATCTTTCCACAAGTTCTTTTAGACTCTGTCTCTTTTGTTTCTTACTAATGCTAATTTAATAGTTGCTTTGTAAGTCTTTATGGTCACATACTGATATTCTTATGCTCCATAGCAATGAAAGTACAGTACTGTATTATTATTTGTTACCTTAATTCCTTTAGATCCACTTGTTCAATATCTTATACTGTATACACTTAATTTACATTAGTATGGATGTGTGGGGAGATACTCATGTACAGTATAGTATTTTAATGTCCTCTCCCTTTCTTTAAATGCTTATATATTTTAGGTCATACTATGGTACGATAATGTTAATTGTTGTCAGTTGTGTGTTGTTTAGTTTGGTTTCTTTTATGGTAACCCAATCTTTTTAAAATACAATACAATACAGTACAGTACAATACAGCACAGTACAGTACAGGTATTAGGAAAATGTTTCTAACAATAAAATACAGTCAAGCACAATAATGGTCTATACACTACTGTATTGCACAAGGGTTATGGTCAGAGCTCATTGAGAAAGGTCACCCCATGCTATGAAACATATACAATTTTAGTGATCACTACAGAATTTTCACATAAAGGGATCATCTTTCTTCAGAGGCCACTTTACTCCCAACCATCTTATTCTACTGACAATTGTACTGAACTTGAGGCTAAAGTCAAATGTCAAAGTATTTTCCACCTTGTGACATCAACAATTATGATTCAGTTTTAACCAAATGTTCGCATCTGGTAAGTCAAAATCTAGAATATGCATTGCACTTTTGCTCACCATCAAACAAAGGTAAAGGTCAAAGGTTAATTGATAAAAGTTATTTTCTGACTTACTTTATCTTCTTCACCACTGATCGGCTCGTTAGCTGGTCAGTGAGTCATGTCTCTGTTACGCACTGTTGGCAGGTACTGGGCATGTATTGGTTCCAGAATGTATCTGTGCCTTGCAACTGCAGTTTTCATCCTGTCATTATGAAATTATCCCAGTTTTGTTCAACATTGGAAAAAGGTTGAACAGTGTTCAGTTGGCTGCTGCACATCAACCCCAACTCTGCCACATACTTAATACAGCTTCATAACATTTCGTTTGTCATATATTTCCTTAGTTTATTCTGAACAGTACTGTATATATATTGACTTAATTGCTCTAATATTTACTGTCAGAGTGGTTAAGAGACTGTTATTGGTTAAGTTCAATATGAGATATACTTTTAACTGGTCCATTTAGTTGTGATCTGTAACAGATAATGATTCTGATTTCAAGGTTTGTTGATAAGAATGGTCTACTGTAGTTTCACAGTGTCAGCTGCTGTAGACTTGAAACTGTACCCTGTTGCAGAAGTTATTGGTAGTACAGTACACTACAGTATAGAATTATGTGTTTTTACACATTTCATTTACTGTATTTAGTTGTTGTGTGGGTGCAGTTGGTCATCTGTTAAGCAAGTGGAACTAGAAGTAAACCTTTACAAACAGTGGACAGTGTTGTTACTCATGACTGGATACTGATTTTTATTTTTACAAATGAGCTCGACATTGCTTGCAAGTTTCTGTAGCCTATGATATTAAATTTGTTTCCTCAGTTACTGTTTCTTTGTCCTTATTCATCTTTTATTCATGGCTCAAGTCTATAAAACATTTTAATTGAATATTACAGTTCTGATTATGTTGTCAGTCCTAAATTGACCCATTATAAACTGCTCACCAAATATGTATGTTTTCTTGTGATTATCATCTCACCAAACATCACCACCTACCGGTATACAATAGTGTACATGATTGTGTGATAACCTGCTCTACAAACACCACACCACCATGTTCACATCTTTCCGTGCAACCCACATCTTCATGTTGGCCAGGCTTTGTGTGAAATATAACAGAGTCTAGGACTGCTTTTTGTGTCCTGGTGGTCTAGAGGTAGCGTTCCCCGGTCACAGTCGTGGACCGTGGGTTCGAATCCTGGCGGGGTGAGGTGTTGATTATACAGTATATATATATGTGTGTGTGTGTGCGCGCACAGTATAGTCTGCATTTACGCGGTCAATTGAACTCGTGGAGGTCCGCGTAAAATGAGAAACGCGTAAACGAAATAACAGAACATGTGGGATTAATTGAAATAGAGACTGGGCCGACCCCCAAACTCCACTTTTTCCGACAATGCGTACGTTGCAGTAAAAATAGTATCTTAATTTTATAATGGTATGCACACACACATAATATAGAAGAGAAATATCAATAAGAGAATAATATACTGTACCAGGTGAAAGAAAAATCAAGGTTTAACACTTCATTAGTAGAAGAGATGGGTCGGCATACGGGAATGGCGGCTGGTTCCGATGCAGAGGGCAGATTAGTTGCCCTCCGGTGAATCACTATCACTATTCACAAAGGTTTGCAGGGCCTCCCTGACAAACACCTCAAAGTCCATATCCTCACTGTCATTATCACTGACTTGGGCTGGCTGTGGTGGGTTGCGGGCGAGACTAGCATTGATGTTGTCGTGATACATCTGGACATACGGCTCCATAATTTTCTACAGAAGGTTATTAGACGCTTCATGCCGATGCTTGACTGTGTCTTTGTTAAGGATGAGATTGATTTTCTCCCCCAACTCAATGACTTCCTTCACATAATCATGGCTTTGTCCAGGTTCAAGATTTTTTGGGGTGGTGGGGGTCCAAAGAATATGAAAGCAACACTTATTTACTGCTCATATTTATTGAAGGGTTAAATGTTGTACTCTGTATAGACAAGCAGAGAGAGAGAGAGAGAGAGCAGCCGAACTGCCGGATGTAAACAAACCTTAATTTCCCGCGGCTTTTTTTTTTTTTTAAGGGGATTAGCCCACCCGGGCATAGGTCACTGACCCACATTGGGGCCTGAGGGGCAAAAATTTAATACTCCTGTAATAATAATAATAATTCAGATAAGTAAAAAAACTGCCTATCTACCTATTGGACAAACTAAAATCGTTCCGGACCACGGGAGTTTCCTGACCACAGAATGCCGGACTACAGAGGTACAACTTGTATATATAATTTTTTTTTGGGGGGGAGGGGCCCTCCACCTGGCTGTAAATTTAATTAGTTACACACCTGTACAGTATATGATTAAGATACAGTGCAGTAAATGCTGTACATAAATATGAAGATGAATACAGTAGTTCAGATTTAACATAGAACTGTTATGCTTCAATTGATATGAACTGTGTTGAATTTTTTATCTTTTCAGTATGACTTATTTGCCACTAAGTATGATAATAAGACTAATTACAATAATTTCACCCATGAGGCACAAAGCCATTAACCTGATATTATTACCCAATGAATAATATTACCAGCCTCTTCTCAGTATAATATTATGTCTTCTGGTCTACCATATTGAAGGGCTGAAAATGTACAGTACGTTTTATAATATATATATATATATATATATATATATATATATATATATATATATATATATATATATATATATATATATATATATATATATATATATATATATATATATATATATATATATATATATATATATATATATATATATATATATATATATATATATATATATATATATATATATATATATATATATATATATATATATATATATATATATATATATATATATATATATATATATATATATATATATATATATATATATATATATACACACACACATATACAGGGATTAGCCCACCCGGGCACAGGTCACTGACCCACTTCGGGGCCTGGGGGGGGGAATGTAATAATAATAGCAATAATAATTAGTTCAAAGTAAATCGAATTTATAATAGAAAATTGAAAATAAAATAATAATAATAACAACACTAATAATAATAATAATAATAATAATAATACATAATAAAGAACCATAAAGAAAAAATTAAGAAAAAAATTAATTGAGAAGCGATATTCAATGGTCCCTCGGTTAACGAACACAATTCGTTCCAGAAGGTCGTTTGTTAATCGAAAATTTCGTTAACTGAAACCATTGTTTCAATGGGATTTTGGTTAGGTAATAGGCTTCAGCTCACCGAAAATTACATACAAACTAAAAATAAATGCTGTAAAGTACACTTACTTTGAGGTGTGCATGTACAAGGCTCCTGGGTGATGATGATGATTATGGGAATTAGAAGTGGGGTGGAGGAGAAGGGAGAAGAGAAGGCAGTGGGGGTGGAAGAGAAATCACCCCATGCTTCATGCCACCATTTCACCCATAAAATTTTAAGTTCACTAGGTGTAATTCAAGATTATTTTCCTTAAATCAACACTGCACTGTATTATACATTGTCAATATGTAAAATAAATTTCAGAATGACCAATAATTGTACTGTAAAAACATAAAAATAGTTAATGTTCAAGAGAGTCTCAATCAAGATGCTTCCTCCACTGAGCAGAGAGACAAACTGACGCCATTCTGGGTGAGTCAAGTGGCTGTTTGGCGCACTAAAAACTAGTTCCCTGTACTTCAATTATTTAAATAATTGTTAAAATAACTAAAAATTTTAATATAAGACTTTTAAAATTATTGAATAGTACAACCTTCTTGATATTACTCAAATGGTAACGAATTTAAGCCCTAAAACCGATTACTGTATTGGCGGACTAATACTACAGCTGGTGAGCAGGCAAAAACATGTTGGGAAAAATTCGTAAGGAATTCGTTAACCGAAATTTCGTTAACCAAGGAGTTCGTTAACCGAGGGATCACTGTACTGTACTGTACTATGTATGTTGTGTTGTCAAAATTAAGAGAAACAATTGAGACCCTGCAATTGTGTGTAAATGAGACAGAAAGTCAGATCAGCAACCTGGGACTTGGTCACAATTTTTGTGATGCCATATGGCAGCAGGGTCTACCATTAGACAACACATTATGTTTCCAATATCTTTCCAGGCGGTAGTACCTCCCTGTTTGGTAACAGCGTACTACCTGAACTATAGTACAGTACAGTATGCCATTGTACTGAGGGGGGTTACCTGAAGCAGCATGAAATGATGTCTTGGTATAAAAATATATACTGTACAGTACTGTACAGTGATTGTTTTTGTGATTTATTTATTTCAACTTTAAATACAGTACTGTTTTTTCTTTCCTTGTTTTGTTATTGTAAATTTTGTGAGATATTTTCGTTGCCCCAATATCTCCAGAACACCTATTTTCTTAATTTTTTTGTTTTCATGATACTGTATAAGTTTTGAATAAGATATGAGTTTCAAATAGAATATGCCTTGACAAGTTGACAGCCATCAGACAGCAGGAGCTCAGCCCTGGGATATAGCAGATGGCTGGCATGATTACCAGTAGTTACCTAAAGGCTTAAATTATACTGAAGCAAGTTTATTGTGCTTGTGTTAAAAGGTTCCCAGGCGACTGTATTTTTAATATTTTTGTGCAGAAATTGTACTCAAAGAATTGTTTTTCAAGATTTAATTTATTTTATGGAAATTATAAACAAGCAAACAAAAAACATGTATTGTAGCTGGAGTTGACCTTGCAGCTGAAAAATACAGTACAGTATATATCAATTATCTAAGTGGAATAACATTTGTTTATTGTATACAGCATGAGGTGTGACAAGTTGAAAAGGCTACATTTTCCTCAGTTCCAATAATACAGTACAACCTTTTCTTTGGATAGTATTATTACCTTCCTACATGAAAGGGAAGGGGGGGGGGGAGGATATAACAATTAAGAAGGATATATGAGTGTCTGTGAGGCTGTGTTCACCATCTGTTAACTTTGTGTCTGCTATATTTCTCCTTAATGAAGATAAATACCAGGTAATGCAGAAAATCATATACTGTATACGTATACAGGTACGTACTCTCAATCCCCATAATCCTTATTGTACTGTTTGAAGGGAAATTCAAATTGGATACACCCCATTTCGTCACCAATATCAAATCCGTTTCATCACCACTAACAGACCGTTAGTCGCTGGTATTAAAATGACAAATTGTAAGTTATTATTTTACACGAATTGAAATTACACATGTACAGACGACTCGAGAATTCTTGTGTTTTATGATACATGAATATTAATTATTTAATAAAGAAAATGATTAAATCATTGGTAAAAAACAAAATACAGAGCAAATAAAGGTGATTTGGCACCAGTGCATGAACCCCTGAGCAGCAAAGAAAACACTCGCTCTATATTGTCCACCCGTTCTTCACAGAGAAACCTCAATGGTTGATTTGCAATTACAACTAGTTGCTTGAGCACAAGCTAAAATCGTGCACAAGAAAAGCAAGTCATGACAAACAACTCCATCTCTGGAAGCTGTGGGATGAATATGAAGAAAAAATATCACCACTTCTAATTTCCTAAAAAATTGTCGGTGTCTTCCAAGTTTACATGTGTAATAACAATGTTTTTATTTATTTTATTTACGTATTATTTTTTTTACTTTAGTCTTTCACTTATTGTTTAAGTGAGATGATTGCCAGCATATTAACAGTGTTTTATTTTTGTTTTGATTTAGTCTTTAACAAATTGCTTAAGTGAGATGCTTGCATGATCCAATGTACTGTTATGACGAGGCCAATTTCATCATATAATTTTGTAAACTAGGTGTTTTGATTATTTTCTATCCTAAGTAACAGTTATTTTGGCAAATTTAGTGAAATTTTGTGTATATATTGTTGTATTAATTATGTATGAATTTTCTGGAATGTATTGCCCTTGAACTGGTGATGGGGATGAACACGGTGACGAAATGGACACACCCCATTCAAATTTCCTGTACTATTGGTTAAGGTCACAATCCAAGAAGAGGTCACTAGCCATTTCTTGTACGACACATGACCTTATCAAGTGATGGATGCCTCTGGTATTAAGGCTTAATCAAGGAATCGGTGAACATTATATCTGGGTTGGGGTTACGAGCTCTTTCCTGTTTGAACTGTGACCTTAAGCCAGCAGGTAAAGAGGAAAGGGAGGTCATGAGCTTAATACCTGAGTAATTTATTTAACCAGTACAGTATTTACTTATTTATCTATATTTTTATATGAAATCATTACTTGACTGTATTCCTGTTGATGAACTTAAACATTAATGCCTTTACAATGTTTAGCACCAACTCCTGACATATTTAAATTGCCAAATTAAGTGATTACATAATACTTTGTCCATAACCTTTAAAATGTACAGCTTTTGAATACTCTCAGGTCACATACAAATATTTAATAGTGTTCACACAAAAATAATTGCCATTACTGTACTCTATCTATGTGATGTTGCCATTAATGTTTTATCGGTGTTAAGTGTATCAATATTTTATTGAGTTCTTATGAAGTGTATTTGATTAATTCCCTCACATTGTATTTGATTACAATTACAGATTTTCTCTTAACAACTTGATGTGCTCTAGATCTGCCCCTGGTGTTGATTTGGAATCACCCTGAAAATTAGACCCCCAGCTTGTATTACCTAAAGATTAACCACCCTAATGGTAACCCAATTTGACTTCACCTAATCTAACCTATCCTAGCATTATCTAAACTAACCTAACAGTTTCTAACCTAAACTAACTATATATATATATAACCTAAACTAACTATATATAACCAAACATTATCTAATCTAACCCAATCAAATCTCATCTTACCTGATGTAATCTAACCTAACCTAACATATCTTTCCTCTCCCTCCCCAGTTGTAGCATTAGGGTGTTTAATCAACAGATACAATAAAAACCAGTAATCTTCAGATGATTCTTAATAATTATGCTTTGATGTACATTCAAGCCAGAGAGAGAGAGAGAGAGAGAGAGAGAGAGAGCAGCTAATTACGAAGGTTTGAGACATTAGTTTACGAGTTTGTTGCAGGGGTGTCTGTCGAAGGGAGTGCGAGACGTGTCGGGTAACAAGGGGGGTGAGGTGGGGGTTCGTAAACTGATAACCTGAGTTGATGTTGTTTATCTCTTGTGCTGATTTCCTTTTATCTCGTGGCAGTAAAAGTGATAAACTGTTATCAGTGACATGGCGGTTCTTTTTGTTTGTTCTGTGGGTGGTAGAGTGTGTTCTGTGGGTGGTAGTGTGTGTATTGTTTGTTCTGTGGGTGGTAGAGTGTGTGTTGTTTGTTCTGTGGGTGGTAGTGTGTGTATTGTTTGTTCTGTGGGTGGTAGAGTGTGTATTGTTTGTTCTGTGGGTGGTAGTGTGTGTTCTGTGGGTGGTAGTGTGTGTATTGTTTGTTCTGTGGGTAGTGTGTGTATTGTTTGTTCTGTGGGTGGTAGTGTGTGTTGTTTGTTCTGTGGGTGGTATGTGTATTGTTTGTATTGTTCTGTGGGTGGTAGAGTGTGTATTGTTTGTTCTGTGGGTGGTAGAGTGTGTATTGTTTGTTCTGTGGGTGGTAGTTCTGTGGGTATTGTGTGGTCTGTGGGTGGTAGAGTGTGTGTTTGTTCTGTGGGTCTGTGGGTTCTGTGGGTGGTAGTGTGTATTGTTTGTTCTGTGGTAGTGTGTGTATTGTTTGTTCTGTGGGTGGTAGTGTGTGTTGTTTGTTCTGTGGGTGGTAGAGTGTGTATTGTTTGTTCTGTGGGTGGTAGTGTGTGTTCTGTGGGTGGTAGTGTGTATGTGTGTTGTTTGTTCTGTGGGTGGTAGTGTGTGTATTGTTTGTTCTGTGGGTGGTAGAGTGTGTATTGTTTGTTCTGTAGTGTTTGTTCTGTGGGTGGTAGTGTGTGTATTGTTTGTTCTGTGGGTGTGTCTGTGGGTGGTAGAGTGTGTATTGTTTGTTCTGTGGGTGGTAGTGTGTGTGTTCTGTGGGTACCATTTTGTTCTGTGGGTGGTAGTTCTGTGGGTGGTAGTGTGTGTTTGGTTCTGTGGGTCTGTGGTGGTAGTGAAAGTGTCTTTGTGTGGGTGGTAGTGTGTGTATTGTTGTTTCTGTGGGTGGTAGAGTGTGTATTGTTTGTTCTGTGGGTGGTATTGTTTGTTCTGTGGGTGTGTGAGAGTGTGTGTGTTTAGAGGATGTTCTGTGGGTGGTAGTGTATTGAGTGTGTATTGTTTGTTCTGTAAGTGTGTGGGTGGTATTGTTTGTTCTGTGGGTGGTAGAGTGTGTGTATTGTTTGTTCTGTGGGTGGCAGAGTGTGTATTGTTCTGTGGGTGGTAGTGTGTGTATGTGTTTGTTCTGTGGGTGGTAAGTGTGTATTGTTTGTTCTGTGGGTGGTAGAGTGTGTATTGTTTGTTCTGTGGGTGGTAGTGTGTGTATTGTGTTCTGTGGGTGGTAGGTGTGTATTGTTTGTTCTGTGGGTGGTAGTGTGTATTGTTTGTTCTGTGGGTGGTAGTGTGTGTATTGTTTGTTCTGTGGGTGGTAGAGTGTGTATTGTTTGTTCTGTGGGTGGTAGAGTGTGTATTGTTTGTTCTGTGGGTGGTGGTAGTGTGTGTTTGTTTGTTCTGTGGGTGGTAGAGTGTGTATTGTTTTGTTCTGTGGGTGGTAGTGTGTGTATGTGGGTGGTAGTGTGTATTGTTTTGTTCTGTGGGTGGTAGTGTGTGTATTGTTTGTTCTGTGGGTGGTAGTGTGTGTATTGTTTGTTCTGTGGGTGGTAGAGTGTGTATTGTTTGTTCTGTGGGTGGTAGTGTGTGTATTGTTTGTTGTGGGTGGTGAGTGTATTGTTTGTTCTGTGGGTGTGTGGTGTGGGTGGTAGTGTGTGTATTGTTTGTTCTGTGGGTGGTAGAGTGTGTTTTGTTCTGTGGGTGGTAAGAGTGTGTTTTTGTTTTTGTTTGTTCTGTGGGTGGTAGTGGTAGTGTGTGTATTGTTTGTTCTGTGGGTGGTAGTGTGTATTGTTTGTTCAGTGTGTGTGTAGTCTGTGGGTGGCAGTGTGTATTGTTTGTTCTGTGGGTGGTAGTGTGTGTATTGTTTGTTCTGTGGGTGGTAGAGATTGTTTGTTCTGTGGGTGGTAGAGTGTGTATTGTTTGTTCTGTGGGTGGTGTGTGTATGTGTGTTCTGTGGGTGGTATGTGTGTGTAGTGTGTGTAACATGAAGTGTGTATTGTTTGTTAGTGTGTAGTTAGTGTGCCATTTGTGTGTTGTTTGTTCTGTGGGTGGTAGAGTGTGTTTTGTTTGTTCTGTGGGTGGTAGAGTGTGTTTTGTTTGTTCTGTGGGTGGTAGAGTGTGTTTTATTCAGTTAGCCGGTGGCAATATTTCACTTAACCTATTTTGGATAACATTTGTGATTATTCGTTTTTAACAATGACATTTCAGAGATTATAGTTATTGCCATTTTGTTTTTGTTTTCTACAATGCTTCTTCATCATGGATTAAGATACAGTACTGTACTAATGTGTAATTTAAGAATGCTAAGTTTTTATAAATTGATTGATTGATTGATTATTATATTTTCAGTAAAATGTCACACAAGTTTACATTTGGTTTGGCATGTATAGTACAGTACATAGACAATGTAGATACTATGTACAGTTCGGCATTCGTATAGAAAACGCAGGTACAGGTACATTACTATAAAAGTGTGCAAAGACTGTGTAGGTATACAATTTCCAATGTACTGTACCTAGACAGTGCATAGTTACAAACAATTTATAAAGTCAGTATGGGTGTACAAACAATTTATATAGTCAGTATGGGTGTACAAACAATATATCTAAACAGTTCAGGTGTACAAACAATGTACACTCACTAAAATATTCTTATGCACCTTGATGGGGCTATACAATATGACACACCGGACCAAGAAATGCATGTGTGGAGCCCATGCAGACCTGTGGAACCTTGGAAAGGGGTCGCCAGTGACACCATTCACTGTGATTGGTGGTCATGTTTCATTATACAGGCAGTCCCTGAGTTATGACCATCCAATTTACGGTCATCTGCACTGACGAACAGGATCCCAATACTGTACAGTACATTCATTGCAGAAATTTGTGAATAAAATTCAATTTTTACATTATTTTCATTATTCTACAGTATATTGTTTAACATTATTTTATTTGCAGTACAGTATTTACATTATTTGTAATGTATGGGATATTATTGTTGTTTTGTTTGGGTAGGGTTGTGCTTTAACCTAACCTAAACTATGGAATTAGCACTGTTCTGACTTATGAACAAATCGACTTATGATCAGGGTCCTGTCGTAAGTCGGGGACTGCCTGTTCTGTACTACGGCCAAAGCTGGGAGGATACTTCAGTTTCTCAATGTATCTAGACAGTGCAAGTATACAAACAAAGGTAAACAGCACATTAATTCGGTCAAGGATAGTCAACAAAGCCATCAGATGCTTATTCCAAGAGAATCCTTTCCTTAGGCTTGGTTACTAATAATTAATATTAGGACTTTGACCAATGTGATCTCTTGCATTCATGTCGAGAATAAACTTCCCCATCTTGTTTTGAATAATTTGTAGTTTGGCTTTTAGATTTTGTTTAGACAATTTCATGATGAGCAGGAATAGTCCAAGTGCCCCTCTAAGCAAAGATTACCATGGGCACCAGCTAACCGATATTTGGCATTTCTGCAAAGGAATTTTAGTACGTATTACTTTATTTACTACAGTATACAGTACTATCTACAATTAATTCTCCAGTTTAAGATTAAAGAGATAACCCTGGGTATATCACTGAGGTTGCAGTTAAGATAGGTTCACTACCACCTAGTGCATTAAATTCACCATTCTTTGAGTTTCCATTTTGATGGAAATAATGTTGCTTCAGTCTTTCCAAGGTGTAGGGATACGTAGTTTGTTGTCACTGAGCCATTGTTTGCAAGACTCCAGTTCTGATGGTAATGTTTTACCACTTAAAAGGGCACTGTCGTCAGCATACAACAAATGTTTACAATTCATAATTATGGGCATGTCATTTACATAACAAAGAAAGAGCAATGGTCCTAGGATACTCTCCTGTGAGACTCCACAGGCTATCACCAAATGTGCTGATTATTTGTTTGATTTTTTGGGTAATGGTAATTTGTTTCTTGTTTTTATAGACTTAAACCATTCAACATATCCAATGCCAAGAGCCTGCAGTTTTTCACTAGTATATCATAATTCACTGTATCAAAGGCCTTTTGTAAATCTTATGGCACAATCCCTGTTTAATTTCCATGATCAGTTTGGGTCCTGATATGGTCATTGAGATGGATCAAGCCGGTTGGGTGAGAAGCTCTGAATACTACACAGGATTCTAACCAGAATGCAATTTCTGTACCTACATTGGACTTGTAGTTTTTCTTATAGACAGGTGTTACTATGGCAAATTTATGCTTATCTGGTACAGTTTTGGTAGTGATTGTATAGTATGTTACTGGTGTTTTCATTTCAGAGACAGACATCCTTAAAATCATAACTGGAATGTTATTAATACCTGTGCTCTTGTAGGGATCGAGCTTATTTAACTCTTTTACACTGTGGAGTTCAAGACAATCTGGAGTGATTTCTTTCTTTCTGTTTTGGGATTTAAAAGCATCTGATACCACATTGTAGTTATTTGAGGCTATTGGCAGCTTATTGACTAATTCAGAGGCAAGTATTGTTTAGAAGCAATTAAAGTGCTGTACTGAACAGTAGTTTGAAACATCAAATTCATGTGACAGAGTTTGTTACTGTAGTTAGATCTAGCACTAAGTTAGAATGTTCTTTTGGTTTATGATTGTGTCCAAGGGATTTTAGTCCAGATTTTATTTATTTTATTTTTTTATGTTCCTCAAACATACTCTACTGGACTGTACTTGTATTGTAATTGTGCTCACCTTTTTCTCTGCACTGTTTCTTATCCTACAAAATTCTTTGTGACTCTTCATCATGTCTTGTCTCTCTTAATCTTACTGCACTGTATCTGTGTTTGATCCAAGGTGGTCCAGTTTTTATCCTTATCTCCTTTAATGGTGTTACATCATCAGGAACATTAAAACTAGGTTTAAATTCTCCAAAGCCTCACTTAACATTTATCTTCACATAGTTTGGTTGTGTTTATTACTCTTGCTGTACAGTACTGTAGTGTGTATGGTACGTGTAGTTCTAATTCCTGTAATTCTGTTTTGTATTTGAAGATATGTACTGTACTGTATTTATCGTTTTCTGATTTAAGAGTATTGTGGTGTTGGATAAGGGATATTTTACACTGCTTAATATTAATCATACAACACTTTTTCCGGGGTTATAACTGCATGTTTTGCTATTCCTCAGGTGTACCCTGTTGCCATGCTTGTAGTGTTCATTATTGTTGTGTATACTGTACTGTGTTTTTGTGTAAGGAAAGCTCTGTTAGATGGGGATTTCACATATAATGGATCTTCGATGTAAAGGACTTTCATCTCTATATAGTTCGTTAGATGGGGGTTTCACATGTAATGGATCCTCGATATAATTTTCTTTTATCCTCTTTGCCACTGATCGGCTCGTTAGCCACTTGGGTGGTCGGTCACGTCTCTGTTACGCACTGGTGGCAAGTACTGGGCGTGTATTAGCTCCTGAATGTTTTTTTTTTTTTTTTTTACAGGGAATAGCCCACCAGGGCACAGGTTATCAACCCACAATGGGGCCTAGGGGGCGAGAAAATAAAAGTAAAAATAAATAAAAAATAGAAAAGAAAATTTCTATATTAATCTGAACCTGCTCCAGTGTTGGTCAAGTCTGGTCTTGAAACAGCTTCACTCAAGTGCTGTCACAACACTGACAGGTTGTTCCAAGAGTTCACAATTCTCACTCCGAAAAAAATGCCCTCACAGTTTTCTGGACTTGCAGCTTCTTCAACCTTGAGCTGTGACCCCTTGTGGGGCAAACGTCCTCCAGCTCCAGGCATGGATACTCAACTGAGTAGTGCCCTTTGAGATGTTTATACATCTCAATTAGGTCACCCCTGCCCACCTGTAGTATAAGCTAGGCAGTTGCAGGTGCTCTAATTTCTCTGAATAGCTGAGGTGCCAAAGTGCAGGCACCAGTTTGGTGGCTCTCCTTTTGACGTTTTCAATCAACTGACAATCCCTAGCATATCTCAGGGACCAGATAGGGTGACAATACTCCAGGCGGGGAAGCACCTCTCTCTTGAAGATCGTTAAGCGGGAAGGACCATCTAGATATCTGAATGACCTTTTTATAAGGCCTAATAATTTAGTTGCTTGATTTACCCTCTTCTTACAATGGCCCAAGAACTTCAGTTCATTGTCAACATACACACCCAGGTCCTTTTCACATTCAGTCTCTCTTAATGCAGTTTCTTGGTCCCGTTGGGACATATGATAAGCCTCCTTACTATTGGTATGACCCAGGTGCATTCTCTTACACTTTGTGACATTGAATCTTAGTTGCCATTTCTTTGACCATTCTTGAAGCTCAGAGAGATCTTTCTGTAGCTCTTCACAGTCTGTTTGGTTCTTAATTTCCTAAATAACTTGGCATCGTCCGCAAACATTTGTATGGAGGAGTGTATAGCTTCTGGCATATAATTTATGCAACAAACAAACAACAGTTACACGGTTACACATGACGATTTCGTACCATTAATCACCTCTCACTGCTTGTGAACATGCAGAAAATCTCCGATCCACACTAGGACACTTCCTCGAATCCCATACCCTTCCAGTTTAATTTTCAGCCTTTCTTAGGGTACACTATCGAAAGCCTTGGCAAAATCAAGGTTTCTATTGTCAATATTGCCACCCTGTTCCAGAATTTGGGTTCAAACATCCAGTACCTTGAGTAATTGTGTTAAACAGGAGCGTCCCTGCATAAAACCATGTTGGCACTACTTTACAAGGTCGTTTCGTAGTAGATGTTCCATCATGGCATCTCTTATAATGCTCTCAAGTACTTTACACACTTATGTACTTGTATACTCATGTTTCTAATTTCAACTTTGCATAGCGGTAAAACGCCTTTGGGTTTGACTTGACCTCACTTGTAATCTGCCTCTGGAACTCTTTTTTGGTCTCTACTACACTGTGACTTTGCTTGGTTCCTGGATCTGGCATACATCCCCTGTCCTGCTCATCATTTGTCCTTACCCATGTCTCAAAAATTTCTGAGTTTTCTTAACTTTGTTGACCGCCACATGGTTCGTGTGTAGTGGTCTCCTTGTATTACTGGAGGCACTGGGTTTGGTCTTGGGTATGCATTTCTCGATCAAATGGTTCACATTACTGGCTATGATATTCAGAGTAGTGTCTGCATTCTTATACCCTAGTGAGTCAGGCCAGTGGATTCCCTTCATCTCCTCCCTCATCCCTTCGTAGTTACCCAAGTAATATTTGTACCTTTACCTGGTTTTGTCATGAACCGAGTAACAGTTAAAACTGAAAGACAATGTTACATTTTGACTGGTGGCAACTTGGGGTAGGTGTTCCAGCTTGGCCACCATACCCTCCTCATTAGTTAGGATGAGGTCCAGTGGTTTGGGTGTTTGCTCCCTTCTGTAATGAGTCGGATCTTTAACATGTTGGGACAGAAAATTGTCTCAGAGTTTCTACAAAAAGAGTAGCGGGGCTATTTATGTCATTTGGCGTGGTTTCATTTCTCCAGTCGATGTCGCCATAGTTAAAGTCCCCCATGACAAGAAGGTGGCTCAGGTTGAGTGCCTTTCCATTGTTAATTAACACTCTTAAGTTCCTTTGGTTTAATAAGCTACAATTTTGGGATCTGTAGTTACACCCGACAATAAGTAAGTCCCCTCCCTTTAATTTAATTTTACACCACTTTGATTCTTCAAAAACATCCTCCCCCTGTACCCTCACCTGGCTGGCTCTAAGGTCTTGCCTAGCATAGATAACCACACCCCTCTTGCAAGTTGCTTGAGAAAGGTTAGTAAATGAGTCATATCTGTCTATATTGAACTTGCATTCTTCCAGGTCAATTTTCCTGTTCTTGTACGACAGTTCAACAACACTTACTATAATGGGTTGATGTACCTTCAGTAGTGTTTCAAACTCCTCTCTCTTATCAAGGAACTTGTCAGTATTAGTGTACATGACATTCAAGCCGAAATTTGTTGTTGGTAACTTCTCTGATCTTGGTAGTGACTCCGGCCTCCCTCCATTCTCAGCAGCTGCAGTGTTTGCTAAATACGTACTACTGTACATTGTGGGGGTGTGGTCAGAAATAACTCTCATCTCTATAGTTCGTTAGGTGGAGGTTTCACATCTAATGTGTTCTTGATATAGCAGACTCATCATTGCATCTTAGCTTGATGGTCTTCACACACAATTTCGAGTGACAGAAAAGTACTGTAGTGTGTGTGTGTGTGTTTTTTTTTTTTTTTTTACTGTACTAAGGACTAAACTTTTAAATGGATGGTCATAGACGAGATACAGTTTCTCCTCGACTTACGACGGGGTTCCGTCCCGACGACCAGGTCGTAAGTCGAATTGGTCGAAAAGGCGAAAATAATACATAGAAATTCTAAAATGGGTGTCTCTTTTTCTTCTCAGCACCACGAGAACTCTCACTTTTATGCTTGCCAGCCATTTTAAAGGGAATTACAAACGAAAATTTTGTTAGTACACAGCACAATCACTAATGTCGGGACTCGAAAATACGTAATGTGAAAAATATTTTATACGACCATGACCGGGTTGTCGTAAGTCGAGGAGAGACTGTACTGTATTATTGTTCTCTTTTATGCTGTTGATTTTTTCCTCTTTATTTCTTCCTTTTGTTGTTTTCCATTGTTTTGCTGCTCTTATTCTTGTTCTTTTCTTATTTTGTTCTTTTTGTTCTTGTTATTCTTGTTCTTATTCTTTTTTGTCATTCTTATTTTCCTTATTCTTGTTCTTCTCCTTGTAATTCTTTTTATACCTGCTTGCTATTGTCATTGTTCTTATTCTTTTTTGTTATTCTCCTTGTTCTTGTTCTTTTTATTCTTGCTCTTATTCTTGTTCTTTTTGTTATTCATATTCTTATTCGGGCGGTTGGTGTATCCAGTATTGTTCTTCTTCTTCCTGTATTTTATTTTATTTTTTACTGTGTTCATCCACTTTGTTTCCATGTTATTTTTCCTACTGCTCTTCACCTCCATCTTCCATATGCCGTCCTTACTATCTTAATGCTATATCCCTGTTCATTTCCTTTCCCTCCTGGTTAAACTAAACTGGAATGGGAATATCACAACCGGGAATTTCTTCTGTATTCTTTATTGATTTGTGTATAGTATTTTATTTGTTTATTCTCCAATTTTGAATGAAACTTGTTAATCATTGTAGGGACAGTGTGGCCATACGAAACATCACACACTTTCTCCTAGTACTGTACTGTATACACTGCTTCGGTTTCCTCCTGTACTAGACACTGGGTGAAGTTCAAAACCTAACTTTTAAGTCACAAAGGACAGACCAATCGCCCATAAGTGGTGAAATGATAAATTCAGAATTAAATTATATGTATTATTCCCTCGCATTTATTGTATATTTATTATTTAACTATGGGGGAGGGAGGGAGGGAGGGGTGTTTACGATGGAAAAAGATGTGCAGTGGTGTGCGTTCGTTGCCTGGGTGTCTGTGAGTGTTACCTTCGTTTGTGCATAACTTATTAACTTGTATATGATAGAGAGAGAGATAAATGAATATAGTACATACCTGGGGATAGATAAAACACACAGATAGTTACATGTATATTGTATATGGATAACTAATTAAATGGATGGATGGATAGATAAGTAGGTCGACAGATTAGTAGATAGATACATGTATACATAGATAGTGCAGGTCTACAAACAAACTACTGTACTGGTGAAACTATGGTCGTGTTAAATAGTGTATCAGTTGAGCCAAGGACCACCCAAGAAACCCATTATGGTGAAATAATTAAAAGCTGTATTATTTTCATTGGTGTCTTGAAATCATTCCATTGATCCAATTGTATTAATGTACAGTAAATTAGAGAAGAAAAACTGAAAACAAATCATCACTAGCCCTGAGATACACAACACTAAAGTCAAGTTTTTTTTGGTCAAAGGTCAGAGTCGCACACGAAGGTCAAGGGTCAGTTTTATCAGCAGGTATATTGTATTGTGTACTACAGTTTATGCTTGTTTGCTGTTTATATATTTACCCCCTGTATATGGCTCGTGAATTATGGTTTTGTAATGTTAATTAGTTTATTTGTGTGGGTAAAACAGTACATAATGTATTTCTGTTTTACATGTGGATGATGGTGGGTGTGAGGATATTATACGCTGTGTGTGCGTGCGTGCGTGCGCGCGCGTGCGCGCGTGCGTAATAATAATAATTAACGGTTAATTGAAAGAGCTTGGCAGCCAGAAGGCTGAAAATATACAGTTACATATTTGGGGAATGGGTTACGAATTACAAATAGTATACAAGTAACATAAGTGACACAAATAAGACATATAATAACTAGATGGGGAAAAGCTCAAACTACAGTTCATTTCAACATAGTGACAGTGTAAGGAGCAGTGTTTACTGGGAGTGAATACACTGATTTATTACAAGTTATTGATAATCTTTACAATGGTTGGGACTGGGCTGTTCTTATAGCGATCAGTTTGTGCACGTATGGGCTGGATGCGGTTGTGGTGTCGAACAGCAATTCTCGGACAAGGGATCTCAGGTGGTAGTAGGAGCTGGTGTCGGGGATGGTGTAGAAGCTTCTTACCAAATTTGCAGATGAGGTCGTGGTGATGGTCAGTGAGAGTCGAAAGGGTCAGTGTGTTGAGCGCTTCTTGATGTGTGGAGTAGGAAGGGGAGAATAATCTTGCATGCCCTCTTTTGCACTTTTTCTGGCGTTCGTTGTGTGGCATTTAGGAGGAGAGATTCCAGGTGGGGAGGCATAGGTGAGCTTGGGAAGTATGAATGTTGTGTAAACATGAGGAGCTCGGGTGCAGGAACTCCGAGGGACTTGAGTCAGCGGAGGAGGTGGAGACGGAAACTGGAGGATTTGACAACTTCACTGACGTGTGGTTTCCAATTTAGTTTGTTGTCTATGGTGACGCCGAGGAGCTTAGTGGAATCTACAACCTGGAGTGTGTTGGGACCTAAAGTAATGGAAGGGGGTGGGACAACGTCGGAGGAGAGGTTGATGTGCATAACCATGATCTTGGTATGGTTGATGGTGACGTGGTTGTTGGTGGCCCAGTTTTGGAGACTGTTGGCAATCCTGAAGGCGGTATAGTTGGGAGCAGAATTGTTGGCGCTGATCCCAATGGTGGAGTCGTCGACATATATTTCCAGCGAGCAGGGGTTTCTCTTAGTATGTTGGTGACGCCGGAAGCTGATGGTCCCATCTTGGTGCCTTGGGGGCGCCACAGGTGATGACTGAAGGTGAGACCCAGCCCTCGAGCGTGCAGCTTGGCGTGGGTCACTGAGGAATCTGTAGCCATGGTATAAGACTTCTCCGAAGCCCGAGGTCAATAACTTTGTTGATGATTATATTGTAGTCGACTAGGTGAGCGCTTTAGTGAAATCAATGAAGCGGCTTAGCTACAGACGTTTTCGTTTCTCCCGAGATGGCGTATATGTAATCGAAAGCTGACAAGACACTGAGTGGTGGAGAGTTTTCATGTTGCCAAATTGCTGAGGGTCTACGACTCCTGCAATATCAGCATAAGCCCAGTCGAACACAAAACTTTCACAGATTAGGCTGGGTATTGGGGTGATTGCAATAGGTCGTAGCTGATTTAAGGATTGTGGGCTGGTTGACTTGGGCACTGGTGACACATAGGAGGTCTTCCAGTCAGCTGGGCATCTGGCTTGACTGAGAGAAGCATTGATGATGGAGCAGAGGGGTTTAGCAAGCTCCGGGGAGAACTCCTTGAAGAGTTTCATTGGTAAGTCAATGGGGGTGGTAGAGCGTTTTAATTTTAGTTTGTCCAGGCGTTTTGCTACGTCAAATCTTCTACTAAGTCAGTGGGAAGGGGGGCTGGTAGGTAAGCAGGGAGAGTGGTTGTGTCAAGCCGTGGGAGCGTCTGGCATATAGTAGCGAAATGGTTATTTGTTTGCTCAGCTGCGTCAACATTAGTGAGATGGCTCAGGAAGGGGAGGGGGTGTGTCTTATTGTTTAGTCCACAGAGTTCTTTAAGCTTACCATACCATTGACTGATGTTGGTCTGCTTCAGGTGTTGTAATTTGGTTGGGTAGTGGGACTTCTTTGCAGTGCGTATTTCGCGGATGACTCGGTTGCGAAGTGACCTGTAGCGGATGTGGTCATTGAGATGAAAGGCTCTGTCTCTCTGTTGCATAAGTCTTTTGATCCGAGGTGTGATCCAGGGCAAGTCAGCTGGGTGAGATCTGACGGACTTCTCGGGGAAGAAGTGGTGGTGAGCTTCCGTGGTGGTGTTGGTATAATTTATCCATTTGGTTTCCACGTCATCCACGCTAAGTACTTCAGTCCAGGGATGGTGAACTATCCACTGCCCGAAGAGGCGCACTGCAGAGTCAGTAATCGGCCTGTAGGTCTTGATGTAGGGTCTCTGTACTTGAGTGGGAGTGGCAGCTGGGGACCAGAGCACTGATAAGTGTGTGCTACACCCGATAGGAGGCATTGGTTGAGGTGGTTGGTACTGGTCTGCTAAGTCAGTTAAGATAAGGTCAAGGGTATTTTGACCGTGTGTGGGGAAGGTCACAACTTGTGATAGTGATAGCTGGTCCTGGATATCAGTGGTGTCAATTTCATTTAAATCCCCACATAATACTAACTTGGCACATGGGTACCTAACTCTGAGGTGGTCTGAGGTGGTGATGAGGTGATTGATAAGAGTGTCTCTGGTGGGTGATCGAGGCGGATGGTATGCCACACAGATTATAATGGAAGCAGTGTTGCGTGGGTGGGCCCGTAGCACGACACGTACCCATAATGCTTCCACATCTGCTGGGACTTGAACATCCAGGCGTGACGGGCGTAGGTCATCTTGACAGAAGAGGGCAACGCCCCCTCTGTGTGTGTGTGTGTGTGTGTGTGTTATTTTTATGTTATTATGGTACGTAAATGTCACGTCTGGGATTTGAACCTTCATACTGTGCCTGGGAACACCAGTTAGATGCATTCCCTGATTACTTGCCACTTAAGACAATAGACGATTTAACTTAGCCTAACATAACCTTACCTAATCTAATATAACCTAACTAACCTAACCTAAACTTAACTAACCTAGCATTTCCTAAGTAACCAAATCTTACATAGCATAACCTAACTAACCTAGCATAACCTAACTTAACTAACCTAGCATAACCTAACTTAACTAACCTAGCATAACCTAACTCAACTAACTTAGCATAACCTAACTCAACTAACCAAGTCTTACCAAACTTAACTAACCTGACCATCGAAGCGGGGAGACAAAAATTGGACAAAACAGATGACCGTCCAGGTGGGAATGGTCCATGTGAAGGCTTGAGTGGTGTGTACTGTAATGTTAACCCCTTGAGTGATCTAATATAACCCCCCTGATTACAGTGTCATCTTACTCAAGGGATTTAGACCTCACATTCAAGGGGGGATTAAGACCTCACATTAAAGGGGGGATTAAGACCTCACATTCAGGGGGATTAAGATCTCACATTCAGGGGATTAAGACTTCACATTCAGGGGGATTAAGACCTCACATTCAGGGAATTAAGACCTCACATTCAGGGAATTAAGACCTCACATTCAAGGGGGGATTAAGACCTCACATTCAGGGGGATTAAGACCTCACATTCAGGGGATTAAGACCTCACATTCAGGGGATTAAGACCTCACATTCAGGGGGATTAAGACCTCACATTCAGAGGATTAAGACCTCACATTCAGGGGATTAAGACCTCACATTCAGGGGATTAAGACCTCACATTCAGGGGGATTAAGACCTCATCCTTGAGGAATTAATTCTTCATGCTCAAGGAGTTTGAGGTCTTTTACTGAGTTCATTATATATACTATGCTGTACTGTACTTGTTGGCATCATTCTAAGTGGCTTATTATACGGTACACCTAACCTAACCTAACCTAACCCTACTTAACCCAACCCTACTTAACCCAACCCTACTTAACCCAACCCTACTTAACCCAACCTTACTTAACCCGACCTAACCTACCCAACCCAACCCTAATTCAGTACTGTACTTTTAAGTTCTCATGTTAACATTGTTTTTCTTTTTTCCCCAGGTAAGTGTGATGCAGACAAGGACCACAGAAGGTTAGCGACAGAGTACCCGTGAGTGTTGCTTTTGACAGGGTGCCGATATATACATACTGGGCGGGTCAGGTCTTCTGGTAGCCTAGTTCCTACCCTCAGAAATCTATGTCTTAAACTGTTAGTGCACTGTTTTTTTTTAATGTTTTTTCTCCCCTTTAATTTCCCCTATGGTTTTTAATTTCCCTGAAGATTTTTTTAATTTCTCATAGTTTTAATTTCTCATAAAATTCTTATTTCCCCCAAGGTTTTAATTTATGCTATTCGTTTCTTATGAGAATGTGGTGTGGGTCTTGTTTATGTTAGCATGGAAGTTGGTTTAAATGGATGACAGTTCACACAGTACAGCACCTACAGTAGAGTTCAGCAGCGGTTTGAGGAAAGGTTAGTGAGTATTGTAGCTGCTATCTCACTTGTGGGGTGTTTGCACTTAAGGATAAAAATAAGAGTTGCCTTCGTTATTCTGTGCTATAACCATTTGCTTCAGGGTAATTGGGTGACACACGTTATACAGGTACCGAGTGACATACAGGTAATGATGGTCACATACAGGTACCGAGTGACACACAGGTAATGATTGGTCACATACAGGTACCGAGTGACATACAGGTAATGATTGGTCACATACAGGTACCGAGTGACTTCAGGTTATGAATGACATTTATTATATAGGTATTGAATGGCAAATATAAGTACTGAGTGACACATACAGTTAATGAATGATACATTATACAGGTACTGAATGACACATTATAAGGCAATGAATGACACATTATACAGGCACTGAATGACACATATTACACAAGTATTTTATGACATTAACTACCATGTGTCTGGGTGTTACAGGTGCGTGCGTAAAAAAGATACCTGTATATTTACTGTAAACTGTAACCACTTTTTAAGCCAATTTCACCCTCTGGTAGAGCGTAGATAAGAGTGATTATGGTGAGCTGTGTATCGTATTGAGCCCGTGAGAGGTGAATTCCTCTATCATGTCCCACGAACAGAACATGGGAACTGCCTAGTGACCGTGTTGGGTTTTATTGATTTATTTTTTAATACTGTGTGTGTGTGTGTGTGTGTGTGTGTGTGGACGAAGATACTTTAATTGTGTCGCATGTGCTTCTCATTTTCTTTCATTTTCTCAATTTTCTTTCTTTTTCTCTTGTTACTGTTTCTCCTTTCTCTTCTTGCTCTCTCTGTTTAAAATTGTGATACAGAGGCGGACATAAGTGATAGTAAACCACCATCTTCACGAATACGTACTGTAGTTACCTGCTGTATTGTGCTGTATAAAAGAGTTCGCTCTGTACTTATCGCTTTCAGACCCCGGGTGTGGGAAAGCTTTCATACTTTGTGGATCTTAGTGTATAGATATTTTAGAGGAAAAAAATAAATGTGAGCAAACCTGAATGATTCTCCCATCATGGAGTAGGTGATAGTTAATGGATGAGGAGTGGGTGGGGGTCAGCCAGGCCAGAGAAACAAACGGCAGGTGGTTGGTAGAACTTGTCTTCTCTCTCCAGGTGCTGCACTGTCTTAAATATATTAATTTGTTTATTATACTGGTATGGCTGCTATTTGGACCTCAAGGGCAGGGTAGTTACTATTTTAACCTTTTGGTTGTGTTAAGGCGCCGTCACAAGCACTTTTTCCGTCAACTTCCCGGTTTCCGTCGTTTTTACCACGAATGTCCATTTTTCTAGCCCGTCTCGCTCAGACGAAACGTTTCGTTTACGCCTGGCTGACTTGCACCACTTTCTGTGGTCAAGTCAAGATCTATACCGGAGAATGAGGATAATTATACAAAATAAATATCGAACTCCGTTAAATAACGAAATTAATTTTAAAATTGATCAGTATTGGCACTTTCAATAAACTGCCTTAGTATATTTTTATTGATGTTGATATTCTTAAATCCATCTGATATTTGAGTCGTGTTCAACATATTCACGGCTTCTATTCCTGTGTGGACCCGCCTGGCCGAAGAACACACAATAGACAATATTAGCTCTCATCGTTGCCTGTGGGACCCGGGGATGATAGATTCAGGGGGGGGGGGCATACAACGCCATTTTCTTTGTTTACAATTGACGAGCCCAGAACACAGTCGCGTGTGACGGCGAATTCAAAAAATTGAAAACTTTTAGAAAATTGACGCAATAAAATGAAGGAAAAAACGCTGGTGTGACGCCGCGTTTAGTTAGCTCTGTGACTGCATTTTCCCGATTGGTTAACAAGTTTTTTTCCTCGCTGAATTTTGTTCTGTATTTAGTATTATTTTTGTAAATAAAATAAGACTATACTGTATATCTGTGTTTATACCAGCCCAGTCGCTCACCTTCACAGCTATAGCCTCTGGCGGTCCCTCACGGCCGGTCAGACGCTCACATGACTCCTGAGCTTGATAAAGTTCGCGAGTGTGCCATCAGGAGGATTCACTCCAAGTCCTACAGCTTTAGTGTTTTTAAAGGCACCGTGGGCATCTTGAGAGAGAGAGAGAGTATGTTTGAACACCTAAGATTACAAAGTGTTGGGTCACGTGAAGTATACTGTAGGCATCCCAGCTTATTTTCACTTGAGGATTAAACACCCTAACCTAGACGAACCTAACCCAACCCAGCCAAACTTAGCATAACGTAAACCAGCCAAACTTAACCTAACTTAACCGCATCTTACCTAACCCAACCAAACTTAACCTAACTTAATCATGTCAAACTTAACGTAATCTAACCTAATCCAGCCAAACGTAACCTAACCCAGTCAAACTTTTAACCTAACCCAGCCAAACTCAACGTAGCCTAACTTAATCCAGCCAAACTTAACTTAACCTAATCCAGCCAAACTTAACCCAACCCAACAGGTGAGGTAGAGTGCCTAATAATCACGTGACCCCAAGTATTGACCTTGTGGAGCCTGACGCCTGTGAATGTTGTGCTTAGTGATGGTGACGGCTGGCCGAGTCTGCTGGTGGCTCATGGCTTCCAGTGCTAGTGGTTGGGTTGGGTTAGGTTAGGTTTGGTTTGGTTAGGGTTGAATTAAGTTAGGGTAGGTTTGATTGTTGTGTTATGTTGGGTTAGGGTTAGATTAGGTTACATTTGAATAGATTAATTGGGTTGGGTTAGATTAGGGGTTAAGATGTGTTAGGCTGAGTTGGGCTAAGTGCTAGGATATTAGGTTAGGTTGACAAGCTAAGTTAGATATTAGGGGTTAGGGTTGAGTTGGGTTAAGTTTGGTTAGGATTGGGTTGGGACCTGTTAGCTGGAGAGACACATGTGGCCTGCTAACTGTTGGAGATGACTATTGGTGTGTTGGAGATGATTATTGGTGTGTTGGAGAGATGAGGAGAGGACGCAGGACGGTGGGGGGAGAGGAAGGAGAGAGAAAATCGAGGAGGAAGTTGGGTATTAGGAGAGAAGGTAGGTGGGAGGGAAGTGAATATGGGAGAGAAGGTAGGAGGGAGGAAGTAGTCACAAAGAATGGTAGGAGGGAAGGCTAGTCATGGAGGAGGGAGGTAGGTGGGAGGGAAGTAGTCATGGGAGAGAAGGTAGGGAGGGAGGGAAGTAGTCAAGGGAAGAATGGTAGGAGGGAAGGAAGTAGCCATGGGAGTAGAGGTAGGAGGGAGGAAGTAGTCATGGGAGGAGGCAGAGGAGTGGAAGTAGTCATGGGAAGAATGGTAGGAGAGAAGGAGGATAGGAGGACATGGGGGGAAGGGAGGTGATGAAGATGGAAACAGGCGCGGAAGGACGGAGGAAGGTGAAGTAGGGGTGGTGGGAGGAAGAGAGGTGGAATGGAGTGGGGATGAGAGGGACAAGGGGGGGAGTTTAAGGTGGGTGGGGAGTAAGTGAAGGAGAGGCTGTGGGGTTGAGGGGTAGGGAGGGGGGAGGGAAGGAGTGAGGAGGTGGGTAGGGGGAGGCAGGAGGGAGGGGAGGGGGAGGGGGAGGGGAGGAGGTAGGGGGGAGGGGAGGTAGGCATGATTGTGGTGAAGGTAAACAAAGATCAGCTGGTGTGAGTGGATGACGACGCAGTGTCGGGCTGGCGGTCACCCTGGCCCACCACCATGGGGTCATCTTGGGCTACACTGGATCGTTCTGGTCTATCCAGTTCATCTGAGTCACTATGGGTCATCTTGGCCACACTGGATCGTTCTGGTCTATCCTGGTTCATCTGAGTCACTTGCGGGTCATCGTGGGCTACACTCGGATCGTTCTGGCTCATCCCGGTTCATCCGGAGTCACTTGCGGGTCATCGTGGGCCACACTGGATTGTTCTGGTCTATCCTGGTTCATCTGAGTCACTATGGGTCATCGTGGGGCTGTACCGATCGTTCAGTTCATTCTGGTTCATCTGAGTCACTATGGGTCATCGGGCCGCTATAATTGGATCGTTCTGGTCTATCCTGGTTCATCTGAGCCACCCCGAGTCACTATGGGCCATATCTTGGGCTACACTCGGATCGTTCTGGTCTATCCTGGTTCACTGGAGCTTCACCCTGAGTCACGCGGGTCATCGTGGGCTACACTGGATCGTTCTGGTCTATCCTGGTTCAACTGAGTCACCCTGAAAGTCACTATGGGTCATCAGCCAAGCACTGGATCGTTCTGGTCTATCCTGGTTCATATGAGTCACTATGGGTCATCTTGGGCTACACTGATCGTTCTGGTCTATCCTGGTTCATCTGAGTCACCCCGGAGTCACTCGGCGGGTCATCTTGGGCTACACTGGATCGTTCTGGTCTATCCTGGTCATCTGAGTCACCCCTTATCACTATGGGTCATCTTGGGCTACACTGGATCGTTCTACCATCCTGGTTCATCTGAGTCACCCCGAGTCACTATGGGCCATCGTGGGCTACACTGGACGATCGTTCTGGTCTATCCTGGTTCATTCTGAGTCACCCCTGAGCCACTATGGGCCATCGTGGGCTAAGCACTGGATCGTTCTGGCTCCATCCTGGTTCATCTGAGTCACCCCGAGTCACTATGGGTCATCTTGGGCTACACTGATCGTTCTGGTTCATCTCGGTTCATCTGAGTCACCCTGAGTCACTAAGGGTCGTGGGCCACACTCGGATCGTTCTGGCTCATCCTGTCTGCCCTGAGTCACCCCTGAGTCACTATGGGGTCATCTTGGCCACACTGGATCGTCTCTGGCTCATCCTGGTTCATCTGAGCCACCCCTGAGTCACTATGGGTCATCTTGGGCCACACTGGATCGTTCTGGTCTATCCTGGTTCATCTGGAGTCACCCCGCCATGGGTCATCGTGCCACACTGATCGTTCTGGTCTATCCTGTTCATCTGGAGCTCACCCCGGAGTCACTATGGGTCATCGTGGGCTACACCGGATCGCTCTGGTCTATCCTGGTTCATCTGAGTCACCCCGAGTCATTATAATATCTTACACTGATCGTTCTGGTCTATCCTGGTTCATCTGAGTCACCCCGGAGTCACTATAACATTCAATACAACCGGATCGTTCTGGTCTATCCTGGTTCATCTGGAGTCACCCCGAGTCACTATTGGTCATCGTGGGCTACACTGGATCGTTCTGGTTCATCCTGGTTCATCTGAGTCACCCTGTGGAGTCACCAGGGTCATCGCCAGCACTGACGTTCTGGTCTATCCTGGTTCATCTGAGTCACTATGGTCATCGGCTACACTGAATCGTTCTGGTCTATTCTGGTTCATTCGAGTCAGCTCTCAGTCATCGTGGGCTACACTGGATCGTTCTGGTCTATCCTGGTTCACATCTTGGACACCCTGAGTCACTATGGGTCATCTTGGCCACACTGATCGTTCTGGTCTATCCTGGTTCATCTGAGTCACCCCGAGTCACTATGGGTCATCTTGGGCTACACTGGATCGTTCTGGTCTATCCTGGTTCATCTGAGTCACCCCGAGTCACTATGGGTCATCTTGGGCTACACTGGATCGTTCTGGTCTATCCTGGTTCATCTGAGTCACCCCGAGTCACTATGGGTCATCTTGGGCTACACTGGATCGTTCTGGTCTATCCTGGTTCATCTGAGTCACCCCGAGTCACTATGGGTCATCTTGGGCTACACTGGATCGTTCTGGTCTATCCTGGTTCATCTGAGTCACCCCCGAGGTCACTATGGGTCATCTTGGGCTACACTGGATCGTTTCTGGTCTATCCTGGTTCATCTGGGTCACCCCGAGTCACTGTGGGTCATCGTGGGCTACACTGAGATCATTTCTGGTCTATCCTGGTTCATCTGAGTCACCCCGAGTCACTATGGGTCATCTTGGGCTACACTGGATCGTTCTGGTCTATCCTGGTTCATCTGAGTCACCCCGAGTCACTATGGGTCATCTTGGGCTACACTGGATCGTTCTGGTCTATCCTGGTTCATCTGAGTCACCATGGGTCATCGTGGGCTACACTGGATCGTTCTGGCCTATCCTGGTTCATCTGAGTCACCCCGAGTCACTATGGGTCATCTTGGGCTACACTGGATCGTTCTGGTCTATCCTGGTTCATCTGAGTCACCCCGAGTCACCCTGAGTCACTATGTTATCGCTTTATATCGACCTGGGACACTGTGGCGATCAAGGACTCAAGGGCATAGACTTAACATGTTGGTATTCTCTTGGGATAGTTAAGGAATCCTGGCGTAATGTTGTACAGTATTAGACGACACGAGACACCGTGGGGCACCGTAGGGCATTGTGTATGGGTCTGAGGGGGGCGCTTAATAAAGGTGAGGGCGCGTAGGAAGGTATGGGGTGGGCGTGTGAGGGCGTACTGTGAGGGCGTACTGTGAGGCGTGGAGTGGGCGTGTGAGGGCGTACTGTGAGGCGTGGAGTGGACGTGTGAGGGCGTACTGTGAGACGTGGAGTGGACGTGTGAGGGCGTACTGTGAGACGTGGAGTGGACGTGTGAGACGTACTGAGGCGTGGGTGGACGTGAGGGGCGTGTGCTGTGAGGGCGTGGAGTGGACGTGTGAGGGGCGTACTGTGAGGGCGTGGAGTGGACGTGTGAGGGCGTACTGTGAGGCGTGGAGTGGACGTGTGAGGGCATACTGTAGACGTGGAGTGGACGTGTGAGGGCGTACTGTAGGGGTAAGGTGGACGTGTGAGGGCGTACTGGGGCGTGGGTGGACGTGTGGGGCGTCCTGTGGGCGTGGGTGGACGTGTGAGGGGCGTATTGTGAGGGCGTGGGTGGACATTGAGGGCGTACTGTGAGGCGTGGGTGGACGTGTGAGGGCGTACTGTGAGGCGTGGAGTGGACGTGTGAGGGCGTACTGTGAGGCGTGGAGTGGACGTGTGAGGGCGTACTGTGAGGCGTGGGTTGTGGACGGGGATGCGCAGGGGAGCGTGGGGGTATGCAGTAGATAAGGGCGTGGAGTTGAGGGCGTGCATGGAGGCCTGGAGGAACTATAGGCAAGGGCGTGGGGTAGAGGTGAGGGCGTGAGGCGGAGTTAAGGGCGTATAAGGAGGTGTTGGGTGGAGTTGAGGGCGTGAGGCGGAGGTGAGGGCGTGAGGCGGAGTTAAGGGCGTATAAGGAGGTGTTGGGTGGAGTTGAGGGCGTGAAGAACAAACAGTAAAGGTGATGGAGTGGGAGGGGTCTTGCCTGGAGATCAGCTGACTGTCAAGCTAGATCAGCTGACGTCCACCCTCCACCCCCTCTCCTCACTCTCACGCTCGCCCTCCTCCCTGAGCTGCCTCCGCCCCCCTCCCCGACCCTCCTCCTTTGGCTGTACTGGCGCCTTGAAGGCTCGGGGGGGGAGGAGGTCGCAGGGTGAGGTCCAGAGATGTAATCAAGGGATAGGGGATGGAGAGTCAGGCAGCGTTGCCGCTGTGAGCGCTGCCGGCCTGCTAGCCCACGTCATCCCCCTGCCTCCCTCCTTCCCCCTCCCTTCCTCCTCCCCCTTCCCCTCCTCCCCTTCCCCTCTCCCTTCCCCCTCATCCTTTCCCCTCCTCCCCCTTCCCCTCCTCCCCCTTTCCCGCTCTCCCCTTCCCCTCCCTACTCATCCTCCGTCTGTACTGTTGGTGCTGGAATATGATCTAACGTGTGTGTGGAGAGAAAGAGAAATAGACCATCATTAATTAACACAACAGCTGCGAGAAGTGTCATTTTAAATCACCGTCCAGTAGTACAGTACAGTAGTGGCGGCGTCATGAGTAATGGTGTACACGCCGTTATGACAACCACAACTGTACAGACAGACAGTTACTAACACGTCCACACACACACATCACGTATTGTTGCAGGACGCGGGCCGTTCCTCAAGGGCAACCTACTACTGAGAGTCACTGTACTGCATATTATTGTCACTTGTGTGTACACCTCATCGAGCAAGCCCATATACTGTATACAAGTGTGTGTGTGTGTGTGTGTGTGTGTGTGTGTGCACTTTTGTGTGTTTTGGGGGAGGGTGTACATGAGGCGTTAATAGCGTGTCTGTGTGACCAAAAATTCAGTAGTGTCAACTGTGAATGTTTGTCATGGCGCCATTGATGAAGAGCAAATTATTGAAGTACCAAACCTGAACGTGTCTCCTCCTGTACAAACAACTTCAGCATTTAGGTACACAGCGGGGTAGGTGGACCAGCTAAAACTCTGCCTCGATGAAGAAATATTGGACAACTATTTTGGCCTCTCTAATAAAGCTTTCCAGACAGTATTCATCACCCACCCACCCACCCACCCACCCACAATAATAATAATAATAATAATAATAATAATGGTCGCCCCTTGAAATCGAGGATGGTCGGCCCAAGAACCACCAAGGCGTGAATTTGTTTAAGGTGTAGAAGCTGTCGCAAACACAACCACACCCTGAGTTAACGAGCTGCACGACCCAGTGTCAAGGAATAGTCCGAGAAGACCGGACAACTCACCAACTACACTGGCTAACCATTACCCCGGAATACGATGCGCAAATCGATCCGTGGATCGAACTCTGGTCCGCTCACTTGTGAGGCGAGGATGCTGAACATTACACCACAGGTCAACACACACGCATACACACACCCACACCCAGTACACACACACACACAGTATACACCCACACCCAGTACACACACACACACAGTACACACACACACACACACACACACCTGGATTTAATTGTTTCCTTATTTATAAAGTTATCTATTAAAGGATCATAATGACTAGCAAGTTTGGTTCTGTGGCGTGGTGGTTATTATCCTTCTTGTGTGTGTGTGTGTGTGTATGTATGTGTGTGTGTGTGTGTGTAAAAATTAGGGATGGGTTATTAACGAAATTTTGTGTTTATGAATATCACAATATATCAATAACGTGTCAAGAGGAATGTGACAAACCAGCAGAGTGTGTGAGTATCTGTGAGGGGAGGGAGGGAGGGGCTGTCTACCTCTCTCCCTCACACACACACCAGGTCGTCATGGGCTGTAGATAACCTAACCACATTCCCATCAGGTTATCTTATTATCTCGGCTAACACCTTCACTTCGGGGACGCCACCTTGAGCATTTTCTTTGGCTCTGGTCACACTAATACCCAGCCAGACCATAGGGATACTGTATACGTCTCTCAGCCTGTGTTACGTGAAGGCACCGCTCTGGGTGACTAGTTTGGAGCTATCTTGTGTATTACTGTAGGTCTATAGGCCACATTATCTGGCTTACTGTAGGTCTATAGGCCACATTATCTGGCTTACTGTAGGTCACATTATCTGGCTTACTTTAGGTCTATAGGCCACATTATCTGGCTTACTTTAGGTCTATAGGCCACATTATCTGGCTACACTGTCACGTCCACCGCCACCAAAATTCTTGTGCATTAAAAAAAATCACGTGAATATTAGGCACCCCAGCTTATTTAAACCTATTGATTAAACAACACTTAACGCTACTTTGGGGGTTAGGTTACGTTAGTGTTAGGTTAGTGTTAGGTTAGATTAGGTTAGTGTTAGGTTAGTGTTAGGTTAGATTAGGTTAGTGTTAGGTTAGTGTTAGGTTAGATTAGGTTAGTGTTAGGTTAGTGTTAGGTTAGATTAGGTTAGTGTTAGGTTATGTTAGGTTAGTGTTAGGTTATGTTAGGTTAGATTAGGTTAGATTAGGTTAGTGTTAGGTTAGATTAGGTTAGTGTTAGGTTAGATTAGGTTAGTGTTAGGTTAGTGTTAGGTTAGTGTTAGGTTAGATTAGGTTAGTGTTAGGTTATGTTAGGTTAGTGTTAGGTTATGTTAGGTTAGATTAGTTTAGATTAGGTTAGTGTTAGGTTAGATTAGGTTAGTGTTAGGTTGGTGTTGGGTTAGATTGGGTTTGTGTTGGGTTAGTGTTAGGTTATGTTGGGTTAGTGTTAGGTTATGTTGGGTTGGTGTTAGGTTGGTGCTTGGGTGTTTTACTCCTCAAGTGAAATAAACTGGTGTGCCTTATCCTCACGCGATCTGCTAGATTGATGGGTAGATGGGTGATGGGGTGCTAGATGGGTGATGGGGTGCTAGATGGGTGATGGGGTGCTGAATGGTGGTGATTGATGGGTGGTAGGTAGATTAGAGGGAAAGGTATAATTAATAGGTAGGAAATTGAAGCAGTGGGGGTGGGGAGGGGAGGAGGAGGATTAAGGTGGAGAAGAAGGGTGGAGTAGGGTGTGGGTTGTTGTGAAGGAGGTGGGTGGGTAGGTGCAGGCGTATAGGTGTATGGTGATGGGTGGGTGGTAGGTGCGGCAGGCGTATAGGTGCATGGTAATGGTAGGTGCGGCTGGCGTATAGGTGCATGGTAATGGGTGGTGGGTAGGTGCGGCAGGCGTATAGGTGCATGGTAATGGGTGGGTGGTAGGTGCAGCAGGCGTATAGGTGTATGGTGATGGGTGGGTGGTGGTGTGGCAGGCGTATAGGTGCATGGTAATGGGTGGGTGGGTAGGTGCGGCAGGCGTATAGGTGCATGGTAATGGGTGGGTGGTGGGTGTGGCGTATGGGTGCATGGTATGGGTGGGTGGGTAGGTTCGGCAGGCGTATGGGTGTATGGTGATGGGTGGGTGGGTAGGTGCGGCAGGCGTATAGGTGTATGGTGATGGGTGGGTGGGTAGGTGCGGCAGGCGTATAGGTGTATGGTGATGGGTGGGTGGGTAGGTGCGGCAGGCATAGGTGCATGGTGATGGGTGGGTGGGTAGGTGCGGCAGGCGTATAGGTGTATGGTGATGGGTGGGTGGGTGGGTGCGGCAGGCGTATAGGTGCATGGTGATGGGTGGGTGGGTGGGTAGGTGGGTGGTGTACGACATAATACAGTGTTGTTGTGAGGGTTGCGGGTGGTGGTGGGTGGGTGTGGTGGGCGGGGCAGGGTGTACGTGACAGTGACGTCAGTGCGGGGGTGGTGTTGGAGGGCGGCCGTCAGTGCCTGGCTGGCAGTCGCGCAGGCCACATGTCGTTAGTGAGAAAGGGTGTGTGGCGATGAGCGGGTGCGGGAGGTAGGTGTAGCGGCGAGCGGTGCAACAGAAGCAGCAGCAGCAGGATTGTGGTGGCGGGGCCCAGTGTAGATCGGCGGGGCATGAGGTTGGCGGCGCCCCTGCCTCAGCCCCACTGAGTCAGGTGGTGGGCCTTACCGCACCAGCCGGGCCTTCACTTGTGCAGCAGGCGGTGGTCAAGCCTGGTGGTGCCACGGTAGCCAGTGATGTGTCAGTGAGTGGCTTCAGGCACACACTGTTAGTAGAGCCTCCTCGCCTTAGTGTAGCTATAGTGTTCCCTCCATCCCGAGTCTCAGGTGAGGCTCCCAGTGTTTGTGTGTGTGTGTAGCCTGGTGGTGCCACTCCCCCAGCAGGCAGGTGGTGGCCAGTGTAGGCACACAGCCCCAGTGTAGCTCGTGTACCACACCACACGCTCATGTGAAGCTGTGTGGTGTGTGGTAGTGGAGTGAAGTATCGTGGTGGTGGGCGAGTCACTAGGCCCCACCACCCAGGTGTTGGTGCCACGCCCCCAGCACCAGCAGGATGGCCACGCGTCACGACCACCCTCCTCATCACGTCCCTGGCAAGAAGCCCTTCACCAAGCTGCCGGTAAGTTGTCGTCTACCTCTTGTGGCCCTAAGTACACCCTCCCGTGTCACTACTGTTATCATCTACCTTTAACACTCACTTGGCCTTACCCCACCACAGCAAGGTGTACCACCTACCGCAGCTTTATCACCTACCACAGATTCACCCATCTACCACAGTTTCACCACCTACCACAGATTCACCCACCTACCACAGCAAGGCATACCACCTACCACAGTGTTATCACTTAATATAGCAGAACCACTACCTGTCTCGCTCCCCCAATCACCACAACAGTGTCACCATCTAGTACAATCACCACAACAGTGTCACCATCTAGTACAGTCACCACAAACAGTGTCACCATCTAGTACAGTCACCACAACAGTGTCACCATCTAGTACAGTCACCAACAACAGTGTCACCATCTATACAGTCACCACATCATGTCACCATCTAGTACAGTCACCACAACAGTGTCACCATCTAGCACAGTCACTCACAACAGAAAGTGTCACCATCTAGTACAATCACCACAACAGTGTCACCATCTAGTACAATCACCACAACAGTGTCACCATCTAGTACAGTCACCACAACAGTGTGTCACCATCTAGTACAGTCACCACACAACAGTGTCACCATCTAGTACAGTCACCACATCAGTGTCACCATCTAGTACAGTCACCACAACAGTGTCACCATCTAGCACAATCACCACAACAGTGTCACCATCTAGTGCCAACTCCAGCCACAACAGCAAGTCACCATCTAGTACAGTTTCTTCACCACAACAGTGTCACCATCTAGTACACAGTCGACCACAACAGTGTCACTTACATCTAGCACAGTCACCACAACAGTGTCAACATCTAGCACAATCACCACAACAGTGTCACTATCTAGGCATAATCACCACAACAGTGTGTCACCATCTAGTACAGTCACTCACAACAGTGTCACCATATCTAGTACAGTCACCACAACAGTGTCACCATCTAGTACAATCACCACAACAGTGTCACCATCTAGCATTAAATCACCACAACAGTGTCACCATCTAGTACAGTCACCACAACAGTGTCACCCATCTATACAGTCACCACAACAGTGTCACCATCTAGTACAGTCACCACAACAGTGTCAAACCATCTAGTACAATCACCACAACAGTGTCACCATCTAGTACAATCACCACAACAGTGTCACCATCTAGTACAATCACCACAACAGAGTGTCACCATCTAGTACAGTCACCACAACAGTGTCACCATCTAGTACAGTCACCACAACAGCAAGTCACCATCTAGCGAAGTCACCACAACAGTGTCACCATCTAGCACAATCACCACAACAGTGTCACCATATCTAGTACAATCACCACAACAGTAAGTCAGTCACCATCTAGTACAGTCACCACAACAGTGTCACCATCTAGCAAGAAGTCACCACAACAGTGTCACCATCTAGCATACAGTCACCACAACAGTGCGTCACCATATCTAGTACAATCACCACATCAGTGTCACCATCTAGCATTAATCACCACAACAGTGTCACATCTAGTACAGTCACCACAACAGTGTCAACATCTAGTACAGTCACCACAACAGTGTCACCATCTAGTACAATCACCACAACAGTGCGTCACCATCTAGTACAATCACCACAACAGCAAATACCATCTAGCACAGTCACCACAACAGTGTCACCATCTATATACAATCACCATCTAGTACAGTCACCACAACAGTGTCACCATCTAGTACAGTCACCACAACAGTGTCACCATGTAGTACAGTCACCACAACAGTGTCACCATCTAGCATTAACTCACCACAACAGTGTCACCATCTAGGCACAATCATCACAACAGTGTCACCATCTAGTACAGTCACCACAACAGTGTCACCATCCAGTACAGTCACCACAACAGTGTCACCATCTAGTGCCATCTCACCACAACAGTGTCAACACCATTTGGCATAATCACCACAGCGGTGTCACCATCTAGTACAGTCACCACAACAGTGTCACCATCTAGTACAATCACCACAACAGTGTCACCATCTAGTACAATCACCACAACAGTGTCACCATCTAGCACAGTCACCACAAACAGTGTCACCATCTAGTACAGTCACCACAACAGTCACCATCTAGTACAGTCACCACAACAGTGTCACCATCTAGTACAGTCATCACAACAGTGTCACCATCCAGTACAATCACCACAAGTGTCACCATCTAGTACAGTCACCACAACAACAGTGTCACCATCTAGCATGTCACCACAACAGTGTCACCATCTAGTACAATCACCACAACAGTGTCACCATCTAGTACAATCACCACAACAGTGTCAGCTCATCTAGTACAGTCACCACAACAGTGTCACCATCTAGTACAGCTTCACCACAACAGTGTCACCATCTAGTACAGTCACCACAACAGTGTCACCATCTAGTACAATCACCACAACAGTGTCAACATCTAGTACAGTCACCACAACAGTGTCACCATCTAGGCATAGTCATCACAACAGTGTCACCATCTAGTACAGTCACCACAACAGTGTCACCATCTAGTACAGTCACTCACAACAGTGTCACCATCTAGTACAGTCACCACAACAGTCACCATCTAGTACAGTCACCACAACAGTGTCACTCATCTAGTGCCAGTCACCACAACAGTGTCACCATCTAGCACAGTCACCACAACAGCAAGTCACCATCTAGTACAGTCACCACAACAGTGTCACCATCTAGCACAGTCACCAACAGTGTCACCATCTAGCACAGTCACCACAACAGTGTCACCATCTAGCACAGTCACCACAACAGTGTCAAATTAATATCTAGCACAGTCACCACAACAGTGTCACCATCTAGTACAATCACCACAACAGTGTCACCATCTAGCATACAGTCACCATACCTGCAAGTCACCATCTAGCACAGTCACCAAACAGTGTCACCATCTAGTACAGTCACCACAACAGTGTCAATACCATCTAGTACAGTCACCACAACAGTGTCACCATCTTAGTACAGCCATCACAACAGTGTCACCATCTAGCATACAGTCACCACAACAGTGTCACCATCTAGCACAGTCACCACAACAGTGTCACCATCTAGTACAGTCACAACAGTCACCATCTAGCACAGTCATCACAACAGTGTCACCATCTAGTACACTCCACCACAACAGTGTCACCCATCTAGTACAGTCACCACAACAGTGTCACCATCCAGCATAGCCATCACAATGTGTCACCATCTAGTACAGTCACCACACCAGTGTCACCATCTAGCACAGTCACCATGCAACAGTGTCATCACCATCTAGTACAGTCACCAACAGGCAAGTGTCACCATCTAGCACAGTCACTACAAACAGTGTCAACGTATCTAGTATTAAATATCACAACAGTGTCACCATCTAGTACAGTCACCACAACAGTGTCACCATCTTAGTACAGTCACTACAACAGTGTCACCATCTAGCACAGTCACCACAACATGTCACCATCTAGTACAGTCACTACAACAGTGTCACCATCTAGTACAGTCATCACAACAGTGTCACCATCTAGTACAGTCACCACAACAGTGTCGCCTCATCTAGTACGGTCACTACAACAGTGTCACCATCTAGTAACAGTCACCACAACAGTAAACACCATCTAGCACAGTCACTACAACACAGTGTCACCATCTAGCATACAGTCATCACAACAGTGTCAACATCTAGCACAGTCACCACAACAGCAAGTCACCATCTAGTACAGTTCACCACAACAGTGTCACCATCTAGTACAGTCACCAACAGTGTCACCATCTAGCACAGTCACCACAACAGTGTCACCATCTAGTACAGTCACCACAACAGTGTCACCATCTAGTACAGTCATCACAACAGTGTCACCATCTAGTACAGTCACCTCACAACAGTGTCACCATCTAGCACAAATACCACAACAGTGTCACCATCTAGTACAGTCACTACAACAGTGTCACCATCTAGTACAGTCATCACAACAGTGTCACCATCTAGTACAGTCAACACAACAGTGTCACCATCTAGTACAGTCACCACAACAGTGTCACCATCCAGTACACAGTCACCACAACAGTGTCACCATCTAGTACAGTCACCACAACAGTGTCACCATCTAGTACAGTCACCACAACAGTGTCACCATCTAGTACAGTCACCAACAGCAGTGTCACCATCTAGTGCCACAGTCACCACAACAGTACTACCATCTAGTACAGTCACCACAGAAAACATCTAGTACAGTCACCACAACAGTGTCACCATCCAGTACAGTCACCACAACAGTGTCACCATTCAGTATACAGTCACCACAACAGTGTCACCTTATCTATAGTACAGTTCACCACAGCAGTGTCACCATCTAGTACAGTCACCACAACAGTGTCACCCATCTAGTACAGTCACCACAACAGTGCAAGTCACCATCTAGTACAGTCACCACAACAGTGTCACCATTAGTACAATCACCACAACAGTGTCAACATCTAGTACAGTCACCACAACAGTGTCACCATCCAGTACAGTCGAACACAACAGTGTCACCATCCAGCATACAGTCACCTCAACAGTGTCATCATCCAGTACAGTCACCACAATATGTCACCATCTAGTACACAGTCACCACAACAGTGTCACCATCTAGTACAGTCACCACAGCAGTGTCACCATCTAGTACAGTCACCACAACAGTCACCATCTAGTACAGTCACCACAACAGTGTCACCATCTAGTACAGTCACCACAACAGTGTCACCATCTAGTACAATCACCACAACAGTGTCACCATCTAGTACAGTCACCACAACAGTGTCACCATCTAGTGCCAATCACCACAACAGTGTCATCACCATCTAGTGGCTGAAATACCACAACAGTGTCACCATCTAGTACAATCACCATCTAGTACAGTCACCACAACAGTAAGTCAAATGGTCTGAAGGCTAACTCACCATCTAGTACAGTCACCACAGCAGTGTCACCATCTAGCACAGTCACCACAACAGTCACCATCTAGTACAGTCACCACAACAGTGTCACCATCTAGTACAGTCACCACAACAGTGTCACCATCTAGTACAATCACCACAACAGTGTCACCATCTAGTAGTCACCACAACAGTGTCAACATCTAGTACAGTCACTCACAACAGTGTCGCCCATCTAGCAGTCACCACAGCAGTGTCACCATCTAGTACAGTCACCACAACAGTCACCATCTAGCACAGTCACCACAACAGTGTCACCATTCAGGCACAGTCAATTACCAACAGTGTCACCATCTAGCATAACTTCACCACAACAGTGTCACCATCTAGTACACAACACAACAGTGCTCTACCATCTAGTACAGTCACCACAACAGTGTCACCATCTAGTACAGTCACCACAACAGTGTCACCATCCAGCACAGTCACCACAAATATAACACCATCTAGTACAGTCACCACAACAGTGTCACCATCTAGCACAATCACCACAACAGTGTCACCATCCAGTACCGTCACCAACAGTAAGTCACCATCTAGTACAATCACCACAACAGTGTCACCATCTAGTACAATCACCACACAACAGTCACCATCTAGTACAGTCACCACAACAGTGTCACCATCTAGTACAAATCACCAATAAACAGTCACCATCTAGTACAGTCACCAACAGTGTCACCATCCAGCATAATCACCACAACAGGCTCACCATCTAGTACAATCACCACAACAGTGACACCATCTATACTGTCACCACAACAGTGTCACCATCTAGTACAGTCACCACAACAGTCACCACAACAGTGCAAGTGTCACCATCTAGTACAGAACAACAAGATCAGTGTCACCATCCAGTACAGTCACTCACAACAGTGTCACCATCTAGTACAATCACCACAACAGTGTCACCATTTAGTACAATCAATTACAGCG